>NC_080076.1:40755895-41058416 GCF_949987535.1 Balaenoptera acutorostrata
CAAAGGACTCCAGACCTGAAGAACTGCAAGATGTCTCAGGTAGGTGGGGAATATGCTGGGGAAGACACAGGGTCTTGTCTAAAAAGACTCCGTTACTGATTGCCCAGGCAGTGTCCTGGCTACTTCACCGACACCATCCAACTTAACCCTCCCAAGAAGCCTTGACCCAAAACCAAAAATAGAACTACCATAGGACCCAGCAATCCCACTACTGGGCATATACCCTGAGAAAACCATAATTCAAAAAGAGTCATGTACCAAAATGTTCATTGCAGCTCTATTTACAATAGCCAGGACATGGAAGCAACCTAAGTGTCCATCGACAGATGAATGGATAAAGAAGATGTGGCACATATATACAATGGAATATTACTCAGCCATAAACAGGAACGAAACTGAGTTATTTGTAGTGAGGTGGATGGACCTAGAGTCAGTCATACAGAGTGAAGTAAGTCAGAAAGAGAAAAAAAAATACCGTATGCTAACACATATACATGGAATCTAAAAAAAAAAAAAAAGGGCATGAAGAACCTAGGGGCAGGACGGGAATAAAGGCACAGACCTACTAGAGAATCGACTTGAGGACACGGTGAGGGGGACGGGTAAGCTGGGACAAAGTGAGAGAGTGGCATGGACATATATATACTACCCAGTGTAAAATAGATAGCTAGTGGGAAGCAGCTGCATATCACAGGGAGATCAACTCGGTGCTTTGTGACCACCTAGAGGGGTGAGATAGGGAGGGTGGGAGGGAGGGAGACACAAGAGGGAGGAGATATGGGGATATATGTATATGTATAGCTGATTCACTTTGTTATAAAGCAGAAACTAACACACCATTGTAAAGCAATTATACTCCAATAAAGATGTTTTAAAAAGAAAAAAAAAAAGAGAAGCCTTGATCCTGTTTTACAGGCGGGCTTAGTGATGTACTGGAAGTCAAATGGTTTGGCAGAGCTGGGGTTTGAGCCCTGGTCCCCGATAGGAGGTTCCATGCTTGTAATCACTGTATTACTTTGGAGGGGGCTACCTTTCCAAGGCACAGGTGTAAGAACTCTTCACTTGGAAGCCTCTTACTGACTGTATTTCCAAGCCTCAAACAAAGACGCACAGCCTAACTACAGGACAGGAGAGTGGAGTCGGGACTGGCCTGGAAAGCCTCAGACCTCTGTGCCTCAGTTTCCCCCTCTGCAAAGTGAGGTGTCCTGGGTCTCAAGGATTCGGCGCAGCTCCCATGTGCCCAGAGCTCTCTGCTAAGTGCCAGGAGGGAGAAGAGGGAGGGCAGAGGAGGGGTGCCCCGAATGCCCTCAGTCAAGCTCTCGAGATGAGAGTCACCTGGATGAGGGAACTCAGCACCTGGATGAGCAGTGTTTTACCCACCACTCTACTCCACTCTCGACTGGGCATATGACACTTGCTCCCTTGTCCCGAGTGCTGGGTGAGCTGAAGAGGCCTCTGGGCTTGAGGCATCCTCTTGAATCAAGAACTACCTGAGAGCATTTTGTACTTTTATCACCGAACTCAGTGCCCGGCACAGAGTCGATGCCCAATGATGTTTGCTGAATGAACGAGAAGAGGTGCAGAGTGGGGAGACTGCCTCTCGCGAGCCCCTTTTGAAGCACCCAGCGCCTGCACCCTCTCGGCAAGGCCCCTCTGCCCTACCTTGCCCAAACTCTGACCAGAAATCAGAAGAAAGCCTGGTCTTCTAGTACCCGGGGAGCTCCTGGGATGACAAGGGTCCTCCTGGGATGAGGGTCCTATTGGGGCCCTCAAAGATGGCTTAGGACACAGATTCTCCTGTTTTTCCAAGTTCCTGACCATTTAAATTCTCCTGCCCTTAGTTCAGGGCCCATCTGCTCCAGGGGGGCTCCAACTCAAACTGAGCACCTATTTTCTGACTTCCTGTTGCCCTCAGAGTAGGGACCACTTTGCTGGGCCCTTGTTCACACTGTTCTCCGTTGCTCTGAGTGTGTAGCTCCCTCCTAGCTGAAGGCCCTGAGGATAAGCATTGTCTCCTTTCCCAACCTGTCTCCTAGCTCTGGGATGGTCACAGAGGGCAGTGGGAACACAGCAGAGGACTAAGGATTTAAATGGAATGTGCCCAGACGTCCTCAATGCTTGCTGAAACTCGCAGGTCAAAGGTAGATGAGACATGGTATTTACATAGTCTCAAGTAACCCCCTCCTGACACACACACACAAGATACTTACAAATGACACAGGGAAAGGTAGTGATTTTACAGTGGAGTAACTGGGCAGACATCACTTTAACCTGGTGATCAAAGTTAATATCACCTAGAATGAAGGAGATAGCTATCATGGGCCTCCTGGTATAATTACTGAGAAGGACACAACATTACCTATTCTTGCTGAAAATGCATAGCTGAATTTGGTCATAAGAAAACAAACAAACCCAAATTGGGGAACATCCTACAAAATAAGTGGTTTGTACTCATCTAAAGAGACATGATGACTAAATACAACTTTTTTTTTAAAGTTTTTATTTTATATTGGAGTATAGTTGATTAACAATGTGATAGATTCAGGTGTATAGCAAAGCCACTCAGCCATACATATACATGTATCCATTCTCCCCCAGACTCCCCTCCCATCCAAGCTGCCACATAACATTGAGCAGAGTTCCTTGTGCTATACAGTAGGTCCTTGTTGGTTATCCTTTTTAAATATAGCAGTGTGTACATGTCAATCCCAAACTCCCTACAACTATCCCTTCCCTTCACCCTTCCCCCCCGGTAACCATAAGTTCATTCTCTAAGTCTGTGAGTCCGTTTCTGTTTTGTAAATATGTTCATTTGTGTCATTTCGTTTTAGATTCCGCATGAGTGATATCATAACGATATTTCTCTTTCTCTTTCTGACTTACTTTGCTCAGTATGACAATCTCTAGGTCCATCCATGTTGCTACAAATGGCATTATTTCATTCTTTTTTTATGGCTGAGTAATATTCCATTGCATATATGTACTACATCTTCTTTATTCATTCCTCTGTCAATGGACGTTTAGGTTGCTTCCATGTCTTGGCTATTGTAAACAGTGCTGCAATGAACATTGGGGTGCATGTACCCTCTTGAATTATGGTTTTCTCTGGATATATGCCTAGGAGTGGGATTACAGGGTCGTATGGTAGCTCTATTTTTAGTTCTCCATAGTGGCTGTACCAACTTACACTCCCACCAACAGTGTAGGAGGGTTCCCTTCTCTCCACACCCTTTCCAGCATTTATTGTTTGTGGATTTTTTGACGATAGCCATTTTGACGACTAATGCAATTTATGATCGTAGATTAATCCTGGCTAGATTTTATTTTTCTTTCGTCGAAAAGGATATTTGAGGGAAGGAAATTAAAAAGTTAAAAAGGAAAGTTGGAAAAATTTAAATATGGTCTGTAGATTAGATACTAGTGCTCTATTAATGTTCATTCCCTGATTTCAATCATGGTCCTGTGGGTATGCAAGAGAATGTCCTTGTTTTTAGGAAATACATGCCGAATTATTAGGAAAAAGAAGAGTATTATGTCTGCAATTTACTCTCAAATATTTCAGAAGAAAAGTAATAATATGTGTGTTCGTTTATATATGTGTGAGAAAGAGTGAATGATAAAGCAAACGAGTTAAAATGTTAACACTGGGGAATACGGGTGAAGGGTGTACAGGAGTTCTTTGTATTATTTCTAAAACTTTTCTGTAGGTCTGACTTCAAAATTAAATGTTTGAAAACAAAATGTGGCCAGTTTGAGCATTAGCTGGGTCAGCCTGGGGAGAGCTGTCAGCCGTTTGGACTGGGTGCTCCAGGGACCAGCACCCCTCCCGCCCCTTCTTCCCCTGGAAACGTCCTGGGGATCTGAAAGGAAAAACCCTCCAGCATGGACATGAGCAGCAGGTGTCATGGGCTGCCTGATGGGGCCACCGTGGTTCCTGCCTGTAGACCACTGAGAAAACACTAGCCAGTCCTGGCTCCTGGGGGTGCCTATTCCCACCCTCATCCCCAGGAGCAGCCTGACTAGCAAAACAAGAAAACAACATCATCTTTGGTTCTGAAGAGAGATGGGACAGGTGTGAAAATACTAGAGGTGGAGAGTGGAGACTGGGGTGGAGAGGGAAGGGCTGTGAGCTGCTCACAGGCACTCTTATGGAGGCGGGCGGACCACAGCTCCAGGGTCCCTGCTCTGGAACAGCTCTTGACTCTGTCTGCTCCAGACGGTCCTCAAGGCTGGGGCCTGGAGAGTCAGGGCTGTTGAAGCAGAGGTGGCCAGGACGCTGCATAGGGTATGAGGTGATGAGAGCACAGTCCCGACTCCCAGGAAGGCAGCCCAGGCTGAGGGGAGAGACGGAGGTAAACAGTATTCTGAAACAGGCAGGTGTGCAGTGGGCTGCCCTGCTGGACACCAAGGAGGGGGCTGGGAGCATCAATGAGGTGGTGACCTGTGGCGGGTAAGCGAGATGGAGTTGGGGGGCTGGCCGGCCTAGGTTTGCCTGGCTGTCATGGAATCCGCAGTTCTCCACGCTGCCCCTTGCCAGCCTTCAGATAAATGACAAAAGCACCCGATATGCATAAAGTGCTTCGCAGTTGTTTACTCAGCAGATGCCTGAGCATCCTTTCGCGGCATCCCCATGTAGTCTGTGAGCCGGCTGTGCACGAGTGTGCTGTCCTACATTTTGCAGGTAGAGGCACTGAGTTTGCACTGCTGAAGGGACCTGCACATGTCACACAGCTACGCTGGCACGGCAAGGACTTGAACCTCAGCCTCTGACGGAGCGCTAGGTAAACTGGAAACTTGCTGAGTAACGGAATCTACACAGTTCTCTTTCCACTGGGCCCTGCTGCTCTCCAAGTTTAAACACTAGGCCTAGCAATGAGCTCACTCATCTTGGGGTCCCTGTCTCCATGCCTTTGACACAGTGTTCCTCTGTCTGGGGCACCTTCCTTCCTTCCTTCCTGCCCTGGCCCAGCAACAATATCTTATCTTCCAGGAAACTCTGATTGAAGTCCCCCTCCTAGGGGCTGCCGTTCAGGCCTCTGGGGCTGCACTGACTTCTGGGTGCTTTAATTGCAGCTCGACACAGTTCCTGGGCGCTGCTGGAGGCCAGGGACCACATCACTGGACTTTGCCTTGTACCTAGTGGACAGTCCAAAGATGCTTCAGAGTTTCCTGAAGACCAGTGATTCTTGAATTCTCTGGATTGCATATTCCTTTGAGAATCTGATAAAAACTATGAATCCTCTGGTCCAGCTAAGCATTCAGGTGAGGAGGGAGGCGAGACAGGTGATGAGAGAGGGCTGTACGCAGGGCAGCTCTCTAGCCAGACTGATGCTTTTGGAAGGGATTTCACATCATGGGGAGAGAGAGTTTTCATTTCTAATAGAGCCCCACTCTAACACCTCCCCCTGGAGAGGACAGGACAGGACCGAAGGCCGCTGGAGTCCCTGGCCGCATTTCTCTGTTCAAAGGCTCAGCCGGCAGATTTCGGGGAGGTGCCCCTAGTCAGGCCCTCCCGGGCTGTGGCCGCATGTGCTGTCCTTCTTGTCGGGTGAGAAGCAAGCAGAGAGGCGGGGAGAAGTTCTGCTTGGGGGGTCACGCTCTCAAGTCCCTTCTCAGACTCATTGCTACTCAACTTTCTTTTTTTCTCCAACTTAGTAAATCTTCTATTATTCTCCAAGTTGATATAGTAAGCTGTGTCATTTTGAGAAGAAATACACAATGGTATATTAGAGGAATCATGGCTCTCCTCATTCATGCTTAGAAAAAATTTATTACAATGTAAGAAAGTCTGAATAGCATGAATTTATTATAATGATTTAACACTCTTGCACTTGAGTTAAAAATGCCCCTCCATAAATAACTGTCCCTGGAAAACATAACAAATTTACACAGTTTACCATTCCTCAGTGTTATATAAATCCAGCAAGCTTAAATTACTTCACACCACCCACTGGGGCTGAAGCTCATCCTGTCTCAACCGGCAGCCACTAGAGGCAGGAGAGCAAACTCCCCTTCCTGCAGCCCCTCCTCTCAGCACCAGACAAGCCCGCGGCAGAACTTAAAGTGGCTTAAGTATGGGGAAGAGAGGGACAAAGAGAGGGAAAACCAGAGTTTATAACTGCTGCACAGGTGAAGGACAGTGGGCCTTGGGCATCCCCGCAGCCATCAGGCCGTGGTCTGCATGCTGGTACCAGCGAGGTGCCCGCCAAGGCCGCCAGCCGTCAGCTGCGCAGGAGCGGGCGGGAGAGGCCAGCGCCACACCCTGTCCAGACCTCAGAGGGGCCTGGTCTTCTGGCCAGCCGCCTCTCCAACTCCTCACAAACGCAGTCCTGCGCTTCCCTCCTGGGCCCCTCCTGTTCCAAGGAGCCCCCCTCTCAGAGCCTCCTCTGGCTCCACCGGTCACCCTGCCTGCCCTACCTTCATGGACACTTTGGCCTCATCATTCTGGCTTCCCTCTGGGCTAGTTTCCAGGGCTAGGTCAGCATGCCAGGCCCCAAACTTCTAAGGTAGGGATATCATCTCCATTTTTGCAAATAATTTTTTAAGTTATTATATCTGAGGCTTAGTGGGTATGAGTAACTTGCTTAAATGTACACAGCTCACAAGTGGTAAGGCTGGGTTGATTCCAAGGTCAATATGTGCTGTATTTAGACACTTAACATACTAATAGGGAGGACAAACAGTGCACAAAACAGTACAGCACAGTTTGAGGTGGGCTGTAACAGAAGGCTCTACGGGGTATCGTTGGAGCCGAGAGAAGAGTTGATACTGATGCCTGGGGGGAGGGGAGCGGTGAGGAAAACATGGCAGCCGTGACATCGGAGCCGGCTCTGGGAAGATTCACCCCAAAGGAAGGGCCTGCAAAAGCCACGCAGGCGGGAAAGAGCAGTGCGCCTTCGGGAGATGCCCGAAGGCTGTGAGGTGCAAGGGGAGCAGAATGAAGGGAGGGAGGTGAGGAGGACGGGAATGTGGGTCAGGCGCCGAGAGCCTGGGACGTCCCTCTCAGGGGTGTGCTCCTTGCCCGAAAGCACGGCCGAGTCCTTGGATTTTAGGCAGGGAAGTTACAAATCTCAGATTTGTTTCGGAAAGAAAAGCCTAGTCAGTGTGGGGATGCAGGGGAGGCGTCCCAAGCCCCACTCTCCCCCAGGCCTCTCGGCACGGTCCTCTCTCCCTCGTGAGGGAGTTGCAAGCAGCCTGGAATAGCGTCAAGAGTGCTGGACTTTGGAAACACAGCTCTGTTTCATTTCTTCCCTCCCTCCCTCCCTTCCTCCCATGCACCTTACCTATCCATCTGTCTGATAAACAATGACTGAGAGCCTGCAACGTGCCAGGAACCATGCTAAGCTCTGGGGAGTTAGTGATAAATGAGACTGACAACTTAGTCTGACTGTACAGTCTAAAGGAGGAATCAGATATATAGGTAACCTAGCACAGTAAATGTTACCGTATGCAAAGGGATAAAGGATGCGCAAAGGGATAAAGGATGCACAAAGGGATAAAAGAGCTCATAAGACAGTCAGGAAACGAACATTACAGTGCCTTCAGGAGCTAAGAGAAGTTCATGGTGGTTGGAGGACAGAAGTCAAGAGAAAGAAAGAGCAGGAAAAGGGGCTGGAGGTCTCCAGACTGCAGTGGAGCCTTGTGCACTGCGCTTAGAAGTCCAAACTCTCTCTTAAGGGCAATGGGAAACGATCTAACACGTTAAGCCGGGGTGTGACCTAATGATGACCCTGGTAGTTTTCTGCAGAATGGTAATAACAGGTAACCCATATTGAGTGCTGATTTATTCTCTGCTGAGCACTCTTCACACATTAGTTCATTTAACCTTCACGGTAACCCTGTGAGGTAGGTTATGCTATGATCTCCATTTAAAGATAAGAGTGAGGCAGAGAGAGGTGAAGCCACATACTGAAGGATGAATCCAGGCCATCTGACAGGAAGGCCAGTGAACAGATTGTTGTACTAGAGAAGCATCAGCAGAGCGAGAGAGCAAGAGAGCAGTGGGCAGGTTGAGAAGTAGGAGGACTTGGTGCTACTTGGAGGCTGAGGGTAGGAGAGCGGAAGAAGTGAGAAATGACCCTCCCAAACCCCCGTTTCTGAGTCTGAATTCCATTCATTTGGAATGGTCTAGCAGACGACCTTGGTTAAGTCTTGGTTAAGTCTTTCATTATTGGTGCCAAAGATATCACCCTCAAATTTTAGGTGTGCATCGATGTATGCCTAGCCTCATTCCATAAAGGATTTGAGGTGGCTCACAAGAAAAACCCCATATAATGAAATGATTTTTTTTTTAAAAGTATGCAAAGAGGCCCCATCTCATAAGGATTGAATAAGACACACAGGGCCAGCCCAGGGTCTTGTGCACAGTAAGTGCTTTGTGAGTTTCTGATGTTTTCCTGGCCCCCATCGGCCTCTACTCACATGCCTGATATTTTGTATTTATTCCTCCCTTTCTGGTACAGGGTCTGGGTTTCCATCCTTCTTTCCTGGCTCATTCTGTCCCTCCCACGTCATCACCCTACAGTGACGTTATTTTTGTTCCCCATCTCTATTTCTTCCTATCCATGGCTTTGTTCTCCCCTTGGTTTGTTAAAAGTAGTCCCTGATTTTTGCATCTCCAAGGAGCCCCTTTGATGATACCCCCATGTACCCCACATTGGGAAACAATCTGTTTCCTGAAATGCATATATAGATTTATCTGCCCATTTTTATTAAGCACAGATTAACGTGTTGTGCATATAGATATGCCAACAAATCAGAGGTGACCCCCCCCAATAACCGAGGTTATCACCACTTGATAGAGTGATTTCCAGTTGAACATAAAGAAGTAATGTTACAGTTGGCCTGTGCAGCTTTTCTCCACAGACATGCAAGGTTTCCATCAGTCCTTCTGAAATCATGAAAACTGCTCACGGATTACTGGTAACCCCTGTGGCGACCAGGCTGGGAATCAAGGGGAGGCCCCCCCCAAGTTGGAAAAGCGCCCTGTAGCCAGCCCGAACTTTCACTTCCATCAACCATTCTGGTCTCGCCTTCCTTTCACAGGCCGATTTCTAAGATGAGTGGTCCTGGACTCACTCTCCCCTAACACCTTGCAAAATGGCTTCATCCAAGCCCCATTCAGAGCCATAGTGATCAGGTGTTTGCTCTTGACTTTCCAGCACTCCTTGGCCGGCCAGCAACCAATGCCCATGGACACTTCTTTTGTGATAGGTTTATGAGATCTAATTCACATACCATACAAGGTACCAATTTGAAGGGTACAGTTCAGTGGTCTTTAGTCTATTCACAGTTATGCAACCATCACCACAATCAATTTTTAGGACATTGTCATCGCCCCGAGAAACCCCATACTCTTTAGCAGTCACTCTCCATTACCCCTCTTTACCCCTGCCCTAGGCAACCACTAATAGACTCTCTGTCCCTGTAGACGTGCCTATCTGGACATTTCATATAAATGAAATCATACCATGTGTGGTCTTTTGCGACTGGCTTCTTTCACTTAGCATAATTCATGTTGTAGGACGTACTTCATTCCTTTTTATTGCCAAATATTCCACTGTGTCTATATGCCACATTTTGTTTATCCATTAATCAGCTAATAGACATTTGGGTTGTTTCTACCTTTTGGTTATTATGAGTAATGCTGCCATGAATATCCATGCAAAAGTTTTTGCGTGGACATATACTTTTATTTCTCTTGGGTATTCACCTACGAGTGAAATTGCTGGTCATATGGTAACTTTATGTTTAACTTTTTGAGGAAATTACAGACTGTTTTCCAAGGCAGCTGTACCATTTCACATTCCCACCAGCAGTGTATGAGGGTTCATGAACATTTCTTACTTTCCTTTAAGATCTCCCCCTTTGACACTACTGGGGTTTAGCACCTTATCAACCCTCCTGTCTAGTGCGTCCATGAAGGGAGCTCCACTGGAGCAACTTCTGACTTCTTTCCACATCCCCTGCTCATCACTCCCTCCTCGATGCTCTATTATTTATCTTCTCAGCCAGTGGCAATCTGACTTTTGGTGCACATTCTCAACTGAAGCAAGGCTGATCTAAGTGCTGCATTCGAGGTCTTTCTTTCCAACTCAGTCCCGGGCATGTGACGTGGATCCTAGGTTGTCTGATCTGCAGCCCCTAACTCTCCTTTGGGTGGGTCATCACAAGGTCCACACTTGGGAGGAGGTATTAGCAAGCCTGATGGTAGTGGCGTATCAACTCTACACCCTTCTATCCAGTCCTATGGATGGGGGTGACAATCTCTCAACACCTCACCTGACCTGTGGCAATAGCTTCGTAACAATTGGTGTCTCTGCCTAAAGTGCCACCCGCTTAGGCTAGAGGAAGGCTTGTACAGTAGAAAGAGCACAGCTGTGGAACTAGACAGCTCCAGTCTCCAGGTCACTTACTAGCTCTGCCATTTAGCAGCTGAGGCCCAACACCTAACCTCTCCAAGATCAGTTTCCTTATCTCTAACAGGGGGATACTGCCACCTATGTTTTGGGATTGCTGTGTGGATTAAATGAAATAAGGTATCTATGGACCTTGCTCAACACTTAGTAGGCATACAGTAGGTGTTTCCTTCCCAACCTTATCCCATTCCCTCTGATAGAGCCTGACACTACTGCAAGGTAGATAGTTCTAAACAAGTAATTCCAAAATAGTTTATGGATTTTGTTGCTTGAAGGATGGAACTCCACTGCCTGACATTTAACATTCTTCACAATTTGGGCCCAGCATATTTATCTCAGTGTAGGTCGATGCCTTCTCTTCTGGAACCTCACCTACTAGCTGTGATCTCCTCACCATTCTTTCAAAACACATCTTGAGCTTTTTGCCAATGAACACTCAACTTCTGCACTTTCCCACCCCCCAAGTCCCTCCCCACTCTCCATCCATCTTAGGTACTCTTCCAAAGCCTAGGTCAAATCTCCCTCCTTTTACTCCTCCTTCTTCCACAAATCCTAAGTAAACTCGGCCCAGCAATTTGCTCTCTGAAACCATAGTGTTTACAGCTTCCTACCAGTTGCTGGAAGACATACTGTGATGGCTTTTGTTTTATTATTGTTAAAAATTTAAAGTACGAAGCTTTGTCTTCTATCTAGTCTGTAAGTTAACTGAGACATAAATGATAATAATGATAGCTACCATTAGTGGAACACTTTGTATGTGCCAGGTACTATTCCTAGGCCCTTTGCATACATTATTTCACTGAATTTCACCCTTACAACCATCCTATGATGTATGCATTATCATCCCAATTTTACAGATTAAGAAATTTAGGTTTAGTGTGGTTAATATATTGCCTAAGATTATTCAGCTAGGAAGCAGTGTAACTGAGATTTGTATAAGGTCTACTGAGTTCCACAGCTTGTGCTGTTAACCTCTTCCTTAGTGGGATCAACAACATCTAACACAATGCTGGGCCCAGGGGAGCCACTCAACCGGCCAACAGCACTGATGAAGACAGGCCTTGGGTTCTGGCAAGTCATGGTCAAAGTGGTCGCCCCATTGGCAACATATGATATAGGTCATTCCTACTGGTTTTACTAGCCACCTCCCCTACCAATTGAAGGTGGGCCTCACCCTCATTTTGGCCACTGTCTTTTCAGAAGAAGTCTTAACTAGGGCTGTAACAGCCTTTATTATTTAGAGAAGACAGTGATGTCCATTATGCCACCTGGAGAGATTTATCTTTTTCCCAGGGATATTTCTTGAGATAGCCTTCCCATGGCCTCCACCTCCACAAACAGAAAGAAGTTCCAGACAGTAGCACTTGAGGGTTACTGACCTAAAACCCCCCTGAGGAATGGACATGCTGCATTTTTTGCCCCCCTTGGCCCGAGTGGTTTGTGAGAGCTCACTTCTAACAGATGGTGGTAGAATGTTCAGTCCTAGTTGAGATTCTTAAAAATGTTCATCTTGGAACACCAGATCAAGGTAGTGATGCCCTGCAGTGGGGAGGGTACCAGCTTGGCAGCCAGACTGGCCACTGACAGGATGCGAGAGCTCACCTTTCTCTGAAATTTCTTCACCTGTAAAATGAAAGTGATGGATTCTATGGGCTCTAAGGTCTAATCCAGCCACAGAATTCTGTGACTCTGGAAGGTGATGGGATTATGGGGGGGGGGGGGTTGGAGTGGAGGTAGAAAAGGCCCTGAGCATTTTCTAGGTGCTCACTCAATTCTGAGTGTGCATGTGGTGGAGGTGGATGGGAGGGAGAATAGCTATGGAGCTGAAGCCTGAGAGGGTAGAAATCCCAGTTCTAAATGGAACAATGGAGCCCAAGGGGCTCAGGAACAATCCACTTCGAGTAGCAGCTCTGAGAAACTCTGAGGAACTGTGTAGCTGGTTACTCATTTATGAAACTGGCTCTCTAGCTGCCAGGTTATTCTTCCTCTGAGGACCAGGGTGTCACCCTCACCCTACTCATCTCTAGCTTTGCTCCTAGATTCAAGGGTTATCTTATTACAATCGGGGCAACGATTACTTAGCTCAATTTCAGCTTGGGAGCCAGTTGAGTGATGATTTTGTCCTTGCCACCTCTGTCTCTGAGGGGAGCTGCAAAGCCTCCTGGTTCAGGGGAAGGTGTCAGGCTGACTGGGGGAGCAGGGGCAGGATAGGGTCTCTGGCTGTCTTGGTTGAATCCACAGAACTGGCTGTCTTGGTGATCTCAGAACTGGGCATTTCAGGTATCCAAGCCCTCGCCTATGTTCTCCCAGCACCAAAAGCCAACTAAGCAGCACTATTTTTCCTGTGTCAAAGTGCCGAGACATTTCTTTGCTAAGCAGTTTTGGGGAAAAGCACAAAGGGACTCAGAGGTGTGCACAGATGGAACCTCCCATTCTAGTGACCACACAACCTAGAGGAGGCTTGGTGTTCATGTGATGGGAGTGAACCGGACTCAGCCAGGAAAACCTGTAGGATGTGGCAAACTACTTCCTTTCTTTCAACTGACCATAGGTTCCTGTTGTTTTAACAAATACTAACAGAAATAACATTTTGATAACCTGAGGCTCTTCTCTTGCTTTCAAGCTATACTCCACTTATCTGATGGGGGATGTTCAAGGAACAATTCAATATCAAAACCACATGGGGAAAATAGCCACTGAGATATTGGCTATGACGGCAGACTTTGTCCAGCTCTGCTCCTTTAGGCCTGTCCCCTCCCCAGAGTTTCTGACCAGCGAATCTCTCATGTGAACAATGGTGCTGAAAAGAGCTCCAAGTGTAAGGAACGGCTCTGGGGGAGGACAGAGCCCCTCCCTCCCCGTGACATTCAGGGTGCTCTGGACAAGTCCTCCCATGGAGGTCAGGTTTGTAAACACAAATGTGCCTCCTGGAAGGGTGGCTGTCAGAGAAAGCTTCTCCTTGACTGACTTTGGTCTTCTGAATCAAGCACTTTGGGCCCTACTTAAGGAGCTTCCATGGGCGTCTGTCCTGTCCCGTTTTGTAAACACTGATTGGTCTTTCTCTCCCAGAACAGTGGGAAGCAGGGTGTGCAATGTGGTAACACTACCTGCAGCATTGCCAACACGTGTCCAGTCTTGCTTTGGGGAAATGGCTGGAGGCTGGGCAAGCGCATGACAGGCAGTCACTGTTGGGAGAGCTTAACAGGGAGGAAAGGCAGATTCCTGAGTGCCAGGCCCTCTCCCTTGGTAGGTTAGTCTGCAATTAGGTCAAGCCTCTAGGCTCTACAAAAGCCTCGAGGCTCTACAACAACCTTTTCATACATGTATATAGATCTCAAAGTGAGACACAGATTAAAATGTTAACATATATTGTTCAATTCATAATGAAGATGTTAGACGAGACACAAATTCACATCCTATTGCCCTGACGACGAGGAAATGCCTACAGGATAGAGAAAGGCAACTGGCAAGGGCGGGGAATGTGGCATATGAAAAATAGGTTGATTGATGCTCTGTTGAAAATACATCTTTGCTCTTCCAAATTGCTCATTCAGGAGAGGTAAAGAAGCAATTAAACTCCATTTTGTGGCTTGTGACCCCCCAAAGCCTTTAGTTTAGGTCCTGTTTATGATTGTTCTAAAGGCAAACAAGCTTCTTGAAGAAATCACAATCCTTTTCTTGGTCTTTCTTTTTTTTTTTTTTTTTTTTTTTTTTTAAAGGATTTTCTTATTTATTTATTTATTTATTTATTTATTTATTTATTTATTATTTTTGGCTGTGTTGGGTCTTCGGTTCGTGCGAGGGCTTTCTCCAGTTGCGGCAAGCGGGGGCCACTCTTCATCGCGGTGCGGGGACCGCTCTTCATCGCGGTGCGCGGGCCTTTCTCTATCGCGGCCCCTCCCGTCGCGGGGCACAGGCTCCAGACGCGCAGGCTCAGCAATTGTGGCTCACGGGCCCAGCTGCTCCGCGGCATGTGGGATCCTCCCAGACCAGGGCTCGAACCCGTGTCCCCTGCATTAGCAGGCAGATTCTCAACCACTGCGCCACCAGGGAAGCCCTCTTGGTCTTTCTTGCATCCTCTTACTCCAGAGAGCAGTAAGGACCCTGCTGTCCAGAATAGGAAAGTGTGGTTATGGATGATCCGAGGGAGCTGGGTGTACTTAAGCTGGTCATGACACACGGGGCAAGGAAAAGATAGCTCTAGAAACCTAACTTTAACTGAGAAAATGGTCAAGGGCTCTCCATTTGTTTTCACCCTGTTTTTGGCCACACCAAAGAAAGCTCTATTTTCCAAAGGCTTCTGGAATGGGATGAAACTGATTCAGTTACTTTCTTAGGGGTGAACTTTAAGAGGAAATTGTAACCTGCAATAATTTTCAACCTTTCAACTGAATGACTACAACTGGTTTGTCCTGACCTGATATTCTTAACCTCAGATTAAGAATATGGTATTGGTAGGCTATATTCTTCTCTCCTCCAAAGAACAAAAAGACCCAAGTGAAGGAAGGCTGGGCGGAGGTGACAGGGCCTCAGTCTGAAGAGACAATGAGATTTGGATTTACCCAGACAAGGAAGTTGCTCCAGGAGGCTTTTGTGGGCTGAAATAATCTCATTTAGATAAAGACCTCAGGGAAGCCATGCAGTCTCACTAAGTGCAGGCTACCCGGCAGGTCTGGCGTTAGCTACCAATAATGGCTGACAGGCTTAGTCTCAGTTCAGGCCAGGGGCTGGTGAAAGGGAGAGAGAAAAAAGCAACAGGCTCCACACCAAATAAAGTCATCCAGTAATGCATATCTTCCCCTGGCTTCCAATGACTACAAAGCTTTAAACTCACTGGCTCTACCAGGCTCATCATACTGCCCATAAGCCTGAGAGGCCACTAGAGCCCACTGTAAGCTGAGGGACCCATCTCAAGAGCTCTGCCGAACAGGAGAGCAGAGAGAGTACGTTTCGAGTGTACTTCCTCCAAAGGCTTTCTCTGTGAGGCCCAGCGGGAGAAAGGGGGAGACTCTGCGTGGGCTGGTGGAACATTGTCTGGCAAGTGGAGGTGGTTCTTTGGGGCCATGAGACAGTGGCCTTGAGCAGAGCATGTGCAAGGCCTGGTCAATCGGGGCCTTGACTCCACATGGGGAGAGAGAGGAGGCCAGGGGAAGTCTGTCAGCCTGTAGCAGCTGATGGGAAGTTCACCAGGGTGAATAAAACAGACACTTGGGGCAAGGAACAATACTGAGAGAGTACTCTTATTTATCCTGGGAAATGGCCGACCGTAGGACAAGCATTTCAGGCCAGTGCCTCCCCTAGGGCAGTACTCGCTTGTGTAATCTAATGCTGGTTTCTAAGGGTTGGGGGGGCCTCCCTCTAGCTTATTCAGCCCTTTTGGTTATAGGATGGGCAGCGGCCAGGCTGATGACTGCCGAGACTGACTCACAATTGGCCCTCAGTGTTGCTTGTGATAGGAGGGGCACCAACTCCAACCTCAGAATTAACTGACTGACTTAGAAAGAGGTAGGTGGTAAGAAAACAGGGTGGAGAGGTAAAAGGTTCTATCTTTCTGAAATTGCTTATGTTACAAAGGGGCTACGTTTAAACTAGAGGGATCTCTCAATGGAAAGGTTTTCCTTGTGTACAAAAGAGAGCCAACCTTTTCCAGCAAAATATTGAGAAAGAAACACTCTTGAATGAGGCTGAGTATGCAAAGGCCTCTGCCATGCAGAAAGTGTCCTATGTTAATGTTCTAATCTCTGCTTGGCATAGAAAAGCTACTGCCCTCCACCCCCATCCGTCCTTAATGTGTTATCTACTGATTGGTCTGATCAGAAACACCCTGGGTTGTTAGAATGATTTCTATATTCAACACGTAACAGGATGCTAGTGAGATAGGTCCCTCCCTGTGAAAGGAGAGACACAATTACGTTGCAGTCAAATAATTTAAAATCCTGGATCAGTATATAAAAACACCCACTAATTTCTGACGGAAATCTTGCAGCATGTGCTTCAGTGTCAAATGAAAAAGATATCTTCCAGAATCTGATCCTCCTCCAGGTCTTCAGGGGTCCTGCCTGCCCCGGTCTTGTTCCGGGTTGGTTTTAGACGACTGAGTAGGCAAGTACTGTGATGCCATGACCCAGCTTCTCTGGAGCAATGGGGCCGCGGTTTGGAAGCAGTCTTGGGACTCAGAGATTGAACTAAATCCAATAGAGATGTCTCATACCTGTAACACATACAACCCAGACAGAAAATGATCAGATCAGTAAACCATTAAAATCCAAAAAGCCCACAGAGATGGGCTGCCCAGAGCAAGAATCAGATCACAGATCACATCATATGCAGGAGGGCCTCCTAGGGGAACTTTAGGGAAGGTAAACACCAGAGAGGCTCTGCTGTCTGTCTGTCTCTAAGCTCTTCTTTTCTGCTGACTACTAACCTTCTTTTCTAACCTGTGAAGACAGATCGTGGAGTGGGCAAAGTAATCATGATAACAATAACAATATTAGTAGCAACATTTATCGCAGGCTTACTAAAGCATCAGGCACTGTTCTCAATGCTTTACACGTATCTCACTTTCATTTAACCCTCTACATAACCTTATGAGGTAGGTCCTGTAGTACTCTGATCCCCATTATATACACGAAGAAAGCAAGGCTCAGAGAAGTAACTCGTCTAGCAAGAAGACACTACACGGCAGGGTCAGGATTTGAACCCAGGTCATTTGCTTCCAGCCCTTGTACACAGGACACTATGCTGCCTCTCAAATTCTTTGCAGCCAGACAGACTTGGCTGAAATCTCTGCTCTACCATGTGCAAGCTCTGTGACTTAGGGAAAGTTATTCAGTCTCTCAGTTCAGTTTGTCATGCGTAAGGGACCAACAGAAATCCTGTTAGGATTAAATTAATGAGTTGGTATAAATTAACATGTGATAAGTACTCAAGCGAAATGAACCACCACCAAGCACACCAAAGACCCGTTTTCACCCAAAGAAGGTGATGTTGTGTACATGGTGGGATTGGAAGGGAGTCCTCTATTACGAGCTCCTTCAGGAAATCCAAACAATTGATTCCAACAAGTACTGCTCCCACTTAGACCAACTGAAAGCAGCACTCGACAAAAAGTGTCCGGAATTAGTCAACAGAAGATGCATAATCTTCCATCAGGATAACGCAAGACTGCATGTTTCTTTGAGGACCAGGCAAAAACTGTTACAGCTTGGCTGGGAAGTTCTGATTCATCTGTCGTAATGGAAAAAATTTCAATTCCCTGGAAGACTGTAAGAGGCATCTGGAAGAGTTCTATGCTCAAAAAGATAAAAAGTTTTGGGAAGATGGAATTATGAAGCTGCCTGAAAAATGGCAGAAGGTAATGGAACAAAAGGGTGAATACGTTGTTCAATAAAGGTCTTGGTGAAAATGAAAAATGTGTCTTTTATCTTTATTTAAAAACCAAAGGCACTTTTTGGCCAACCCAATAAAATCTGATGGGACAAGGGAGCATGTGTGTGAACAGAGAAGATATGCCAGGCATGTATATGTGGGTTCTGGCCCACAGCACAGTGTGTATGCCAAACAGTTGGCTGCCTGCTTGGTATGCACATTCATGCCAGAAGCAGTCTGGGGTGGTGCAGGGCTCCAGATTAGTGATGGTGATGGTGGCAGAAGCAGCAGTGGTGGTGGCAGTCGTGGGAGGCTGGCTTGCCTATCTTCCCAGAGCTCATCCCCAAGGCAAAAATATTAGCTCTCTGGCATGAGCACTGGGATAAGAACTGCTAGTGTTTAGGCAATAAAAGTCAGGAAAATTATTACAAAATAAAAGCATACGCATGGACATTGTAATATAGCATATCAAAGAGATATCAGAAATCTTCAAAGAGTTTAGAATCTCTGGTTTTAAAAACTGCTGCAACATTGCAAAGCAAATATCCACAGGCTGAGAAACAGAAATTAAGTATAAAGATTATTGCATTTGATGGAAAAGAACATTGTTTTTATATGCAGCTTCAAATGAACCAATTAATGAGGAATACAGTTTTAAAATTAGTTTTTTCTTTGTAATTTAAGATGCAGTAATAGAAAGCATAATAGGCATTTTGAATTACCTACAAACCATTAGGTGACTTTCGGTTTCTCATATGACCTCTACAAGTTACAGAAAATGCCAGAGAAAACATTAAAATGGCATTGTACAAATTTAAATTTATATATATACACGAAACTATGTGTATGAAGAGTTAAATCTTTTAAAAAAATTGTTCCATAAGAACCATCAGTTCTAGATATACTAAAATATACTACTTATATTTGTATAATATACAAAATTTACTATTTATATTTTGAAATAATTTATCAGAAATCTATCCGAATGTCACAGCTTATAAAATATCCTTAACAGTTCCAGTGTCAGTTGCATCAGCAGAAAGATCTTTCTCAAAATTAAAAATTACCAAAATTTATGTGTGATCTTTCATTTGCCAAGAGCAGCTAATCTGCTTTTACGTATATCACTTAAAATAAAGTTGCTAAAAGTATAAACTTTGATGATCTAATAAATGAATTTGAAAAAACATGAACCAGAAAAATCTTATGCTCAACCAAGTTATCACATTAATAAAGTACTATTATTTATTATATTATATAAAATTATAACATCAAAAATATTTTTTTGCTATCTGTGGGTTTATATTACTCATGTATCACCTGTTATTTTATGAATTTCTTCTTAAAGGAAAATGCTTTGTAGTTTAGTCCCTTTAACTGCATTTTTCATCCTACCTTTTGAACAAGGGATTTTCATTTTGCACTGGTCTTGTAAGTTATGTAGCTGACCCTGCCCTTAAGTCCCAGGCAAGACCTTGAAATGAAACAATTTCAAGGTCCAGTGCATAAGCTGCACTGGATGAAAAGCTAAACATGATGCAGGAGCTTTCCCTTCCCACTCTCTTTTTTCATCTTTGGTGATTTCAGTAGACCTCTCCCGATTACCCTCCTCTTCTCTTACCTTTTAAATGATGGAATGTCCCAGGGCTTAATCTTTAGTTCTCGCATCTTAGGTAATTCCATTCATTCTCATGACTTTTAATAACAGCAATATGTTAATGACTCCTAAACGTATAGCTCTAACATCAACCTCGCTCTTGAGTTCCAGACTCATACACCCAACTGTTGCCTGATATCTCCACTTGGATGTGTGATAGGCATCCCAAACTATCTAAAAGAGAACTATTATTTTTTTTTCTCTAAATCCCACTCCTCTCCATCAATGCAGCTGCTCAGGGTTGCCAAAAACCTGCTGGTATACTTGATTCCTACCTCTGGGCCTGTGCGTGTGTTGAATCCTTTGCTTAGGATGCTCTTCTCTCAGATTTTGCTTATTTGCTTTTCTCTTTCAACAGCTACAAGAGCAGGGTCATTATTTTGTTTATGTTATTATCTCCAGTGCAAAGAATGGTATCTGACCCAAGGTAGGAGCTAAATATTTGTTGAAAAAATGAATGGTTCAAGTTTTAGCACCTTCCTCCATAGGCAGCTTTTTAGATCTTTGGACAGCTAGTCTTTTACAAAATTACAATATATTTCAAACAGTATGAAAGTATTACTCATCCAATTATTCTTCTTGTTCTCCTTTTATAAAAAAGGATAATATACATATGGATTGTGTAAACTAATTTTTCACTTAATATATTGGGGATATTTTTTCCATATCAATTTTTTATAACATTATTTTTAATGATTTCAGATCACTTTGTCTCCTGGAAGCACTCTTAATTTAGTTAACCAATCCGCTATTGAAGAGCACTTAGGTTAGGTCCAAGGTCTTTTGAGACTAAATCAGCTATGTCTCTCTTTCCTTTTTTCAATCAGTCAATGTCCAAAGGGTATTCTCTACCCCAATTCATCATAAATTAGCAAAGTACTGCTATCCCTATTACGTTCTATAGTTTTACTCTCTTTTTTCCCCAACCCTTCCCATGCCCCCAGTGTTCAGCTGTATTTTGTACTCTTCTTAGAGTGCTACCTCTATCTCCTATTTTAACTGAAACTTGGCTCTTTCCTGAGGTCAATGTTTCCCTTACATCCTTCTCAGTGAGAATTGTTAATACTCAATATACCATATATATTTCAGGGCCAAGAGGTAGTATTTGGATCATCATTGCTTCTATTTTTGCTTTTTGATCATTGTTCTCCCTGTCTCTCATTAAACTCCCAGTGCTCTGAGGATTCTGTCATCTGCTCTACCACCTTCAACCTCTCTTCATCTGTAACATCTATTTACCCATTCACTCTCAATCACTGATGATAACACTTGATTCAGTCTTCTCCTTCAACTGTTACCATCATCCCTGCTAATGTCAACATTACATGAATGACACTCAACCAACACTCTGACTTAGTTCTTTGACCTCTCAGGTCAAATACTTTCTCAGTAAGCCTTTCTTTTTATATCCAGGAACTTGTGACCAATTAAAACAGCATCTCTTCTGAATTCAGTAACTCAAACACCCTACTACTTCCTGATGCCCACATCTTAACCCTCAAGCTTGTTTTTTCAACTATTTCCACTATCTCTGCCCATTGGTCTCAACGAACCATTAATTCAAACAATCATTGCTCTAAGAACTGGGAGTAAAGTGGTGAACAAGATAGCTCAAATCTCTGTCCTGGTGGGACCATTAATAGCTTACTTTCTTCTCAACCCTTTACTTCTTATTGAACTTGAATTTCATGGTCCAGCATTCCAAACACTCGTTTAACAAAGCTCTTAAAAACATGTCCCCTGTATATTTGTCCCCTCCCCTAAATCTGGCAAAATCATAATACTGCATGAATCCAAATGTCTGCCTTTTCTGTGAATTATAGTTGGGAAACTTAGCGTAAATAAAACAAAATCAAAGAAACAAGAAAGAAACAAAGAGCAGATCCAATACAGATTCCTAGTCACTAGCCTTAAATGGGTGCTAAACATTTTCTGACAGAGCTACTGTATTTCTCTAATCAGCTGTTCTGCTCTCTTCATTTCCCCTTCTTGCAATTTATGCTAAACAGATGGCCTTGCTTCCCACATCAGAGAAAGGAGGTCATTAATGAGAAATTGTCGTCACTTTGTCACAAGTCTTTCAGCACCTATCGTTTCCTCCTTTTACACTGAAGGAAGTGATCCTTCTCTTAGACAAGGCTAATCACTCCATTTGTGCTTCTTAGGAACCTTTTAGTATTGACTATCCACTCTAGAACCTTCAATCTTTTCCTGTTTACTAGATAACTAAGAGCACTTAAGACATTCTTTCATTTCCATAACCACACCATTTCTCAATTTTTTCCAACCTGGCTTTCATCTTCTATACTAAAATTGAACTCATCAAATTTCACCAGTGACTTCCATGCTGCTAAATCCAATGGACATTTTGTAGTCCTTGTTTTACATAATGTCTCGCCAGCGTTCGACGTGGCTGATTGCTTCTTTATGAACTTTAAACTGTTTTATTGAGGTAAAATATACAAACAGAAAAGTACACCTATTTAAAGCATTCAGTTCAGTGGTTTTTAGTTTAACAGAGTTGTGCAACTATCATAATTTAATCTGAGAACATTTCATTCCCCCCCACCCTGCCCCCCCCCCCGAGAAACTACCCATTAGCAGTCACTCCCTATTACATTCCTTTTTGTTGCCAAATAATACACCACAGTATGGATATACCACATTTTGTTTATCTTTCATCACATGATAGACCCTGGATTGTTTCTATCTTTTGGCTATTGTGAACAGTGCTGCTATGAACAGTCACGTATGTGTTTTTAGTAAACATGTTTTTATTTCTCTTGGGTCGATACCTAAGGGTGGGATTGCAAATTCTATGTTTAACCTTTTAAGGAACTGCCAGACTGTTCTCTAAAGTGAATATGTCACTTCATGTTAGTATTTGGAGGTCTTTTTTTTGGGACTATTAAGCTTCTTCAGAGAAGAATCTTTCAGTATTCTGAGAGGGAGATGTGGTCTACTTCTGGGACAGGGAAGGAGGTCGACCTTTTCCATTTGTATACTTTGAATTCATCCCATTTTCAGCACTCATCTAATCTTCCAAAGTACATGACATTCCTGAGTCTTCTCTTCTCTGTTGAATTTCTCCAGAGAATTCATCTCCAGTCTTTTGTCTGGGACTAATATTCCATATATGGCACTGTGGCAGGAGTACCGGGTTTTTTGATTCTTGCTTCAAATGTCTGCCTCATACTATTTTTAGTTCTACCTCATATCACCACTCTTCATTTGTTCATGTTGCTTCCAATTCCCAAACTTTTACAAAGTTCTGTGACATCAATCTCTTTTCATTTGAATACCCTTCTCAGTGCTTTCTATGTGGTAGCTTCCTCTGTCTTGTCTAGTAAGTTACTAACCCTCCATTCATTTTCCATTTTCCAAAAATGTATATAAATCTCTGGCATATTGATGACTCTTCTCCCATTTATTCTTATGGATTTACACCTTTAAAAACATTAATTTACTCTCATCTTACTGGTGTCTCAGGAAATAGAAGAGATAAATACAAGTTCTCAATTAATCATCTTAGCTAGGAAACGTTTACAGAAACGTTCCATAAATTTCTATGTTTATTATTAGAAATTTCTGAGTTTTTTCATCGCTATTACAAATGAGTTTCCCCCTCCTCACTTTATCTTTCAAATAGGTAATGTTGGTATCAAGATTTATAGTAATTGAGTTTTTTGGGTTATTTTTTGGGCCACACCACATGGCATGTGGGATCTTAGTTCCCACGTCCTCTGCATTGGAAAAGCAGAGTCTTAACCACTGGACCGCCAAGGAAGTCCCTATAGTGATTGAGTTTTGTACATTATTGAACTCTCAATTCTTTATTTTTTCAATTGATTTTTATGGGTTTTATGGGTGAACAATTACAATGAATATAGGTAATCATAAGGTTTATGTATTCTCCCATATTTGTATTATTTTTTCTTACATTATTGTATTGGCTAGAACTTCCAGGGCAAATACAAGTTTTATAGCCACCTTTGTATAATTCTGATCTAAACAGAAATTATTCTATTTTATCACTATTAAGTATTTCTCATCTAGATGTTCTTTATTATATTAAGAAGTATTTTCTCTTTTGGCTTACTAAAAGCAGGAATGAAAAATTAATTTTACCAAGTAACTTATTTTTTTTTTTTTTTTAATTTATTTTTATCTTTGGCTGTGTTGGGTCTTCGTTTCTGTGCGAGGGCTTTCTCTAGTTGTGGCAAGCGGGGGCCACTCTTCATCGCAGTGCACGAGCCTCTCACCGCCACGGCCTCTCCCGTTGCGGAGCACAGGCTCCAGACGCGCAGGCTCAGTAGTTGTGGCTCACGGGCCCAGTCGCTCCGCGGCATGTGGGATCTTCCCAGACCGGGGCACGAACCCGTGTGCCCTGCATTGGCAGGCGGATTCCCAACCACTGCGCCACCAGGGAAGCCCCCCAAGTAACTTTTAAGTATATACTGAGACGATAATATACTTTTTCTACTTTGGCATATTGTTAAGAAATATTCTATTTTTGGCTTCCAAAATAGTAGCCATATTTTAATTATTAGAATACATTCTTCCTGGTTATATAATATTATTCTTTATATTTACTCAGATTTTTATGATTATTTTAGGGTTTAAAACATCTATATTTATAGGAAATATTTGTTCATAATCCTTCTTATGGTTCTTTATATCCCTATATATTAGTCTTACCTCAGTGGGAGAAAAGGAATAGTACCAATTTAAGACAGAATGAATTTATAAAGAAGGTAGAAAGATAACCAATTACCGCACTGGACTAGGAGACCTAAAATAGGTCTTCTCAGGAATCCTAAAACAGTTCCTCTCAAAAGTTTCCTACTTTTTAATTGCTAAAGCAAACCTAGGCTGGCATTCAGGTTTCTGAAAAATAGAAGATATTGCATATTTTATAAGTGCTTCCCAATCATCTGTCAAACATCAGCAAAAAGGTTAGTTAAGAAAAAAGGGTGGTCTTGAACCTGCCTATGAGGCTGCAGACCTCACAGAAGAACTACTCATATAGATGGAGAGAAAGTCAGATATGTGCAGACACAGAATTGAGGGTAATACTCAGAAACTTACCTTTCTATCTCTTGTTCTCCATTCAGCAGAGGCGCTGTCACAAAAGGACTCTGCTAATCCTAATTTAATATATTTCTTCTTGAAGTGCATATAAGCCAGAGAGTGAATACTATGCAAAGTCAGTGCACCTTGGATGGAGGCTAAAGAATTTACTAGAAAGCCGATGGGTATACAGGAGATCCTCTAATCAAGAACAATTTTAATATAACATATTAAAAGGCACAAATAACAGAGTAAAATCTTTTAGTCATGTTATTACATTTATATTTTCCTATAATATTTACATTTTATCTAAGACTCCGTTTCTTACAGGGAAGAAGAAGGAACTAAAGTAGCCACAATAATTTTGAAGAAAAAAACAAAGCCAGAGGGCTCATATAACATGATTTTAAGACTTACTGTAAAGCTACATTAATCAAGACAATGTGGTATTAGTGAAGAATGGATAGACAGATCAATAGAAAAACAGAGAGAGTCCAGAAATATACCAACACAAATATGATCAACTGAGGTTTTTACAGAGGTACAAAGTAAATTCAGTGGAGAAAGGATAACCTTTTCAACAAATAGTGTTAGTGTCTAGTTTCAACAACTAGACATCATATGCAAAAACAAACAAACTTTAGCATAAACCTCATAACTTATACAAAAATTAACTGTACATTCACCAAGATAGAACACATTCTGGGCCATAAAACACATCTTAACAAACTGAAAAAAATAGAAATCATATAAATCATACAATGTCTGCTATTAGACCACAATGGAATTAAATTAGAAATCAATAACAGAAAGATAACTGGAAAATCCAAAAATACATGGGGAATAAACAGCACACTTCTAAATAACAAATGGTCAAAGAAGAAATCTTAAGATAAACTTATATATATTTTGAATTAAATAGAAATGAAAACATAACTTGTCACAGTTTATGGGATGCAGTGAAAGCAGTGCTTAGAGGGAAATTTATAGCATTGAATGCATACATTAGAAAAAAAAGAAATCTAAAATCAATCATCTAAGTGTCCACTTTAGGAAATCAGAAGAAGAAGAGCAAATTAAATCCAAAAAGAGGGGATGTATGTATATGTACATCTGATTCACTTTGCTGTACAGCAGAAACTAACACAACATTGTAAAGCAACTATATTCCAATAAAAATTAACAAAAAAAAATCGAAAGTAAGCAGAAGAGAAGAAATAATAGGAAGTAGAGCAGAAATCAGTGTAACTGAAAACAGGAAATCAACAGAGAAAAATCAATGAAACCAAAAGCTAGTTTTTTGAAAAGACCAATAAAATCGGTAAGTCTTTAGCCAGGCTAATTAAAAGCAAAACAAAGCAAAACAGATGGCACAAATAACTAACATTAAAAATGAAAGTATATCACTACAGATCCTATGGATATTAAAAGGATAATCAAAGAATACTATGAATAACTCTATGCTCATAAATGTAATAACCTAGATGAAAAGGAACAATTCCTTAAGACACAATTTGCCAAATCACACACAAGAAGAAATAGACAATCTGAATAGGCCTTTATCTATTAAATAAATTGAATCAATAATTAGTAACCTTCCAAAATAGAAAGCACAAGGCCCACATTGGTTTACTGGTGAACTCTAGCAAACATTTAAGGAAGAAATTATAAGAATTCTCTATAGCCTTTTTCAGAGGACAGAAGCAGAGGGAATTCTTCCTAACACATTCTATGAGGCCAGATTACTGTAATACCAAAACCAGACAAAGAGATTACAAGAAAAGAAAACTACAGACCAATATCTTTTATGAGCACAGATGGAAAAATTCTCAACCAAGTGGGATTTATCTCAGTAATGCAAGGCTGATTCAACATTTAAAAAAATCCATTAATGTAATCCATCACATCGACAGGTTAAAAAAAAAACACATCATCATATCAATAAACGTAGAAAAAGTATTTGACAAATCCAACACCCATTCATGGTAAAAACTCTCAGTAAACTAGGAATACAGGGAAATTCCTCAACTTGATATGAACATCTACAAAAAACCTACAGGTAACATCATACTTAATGTTGAGAAACTTGTAGCTTTCCCACTAAGTTCAGATACAAGGCAAGAATATCCTTTCACCACTCCTTTCCAACATCATACTGGAAATGCTAGCTAATGATTAAGATCAGAAAAGGAAATAAAAGGTATACAGATTGGAAAGGAAGAAATAAAACTGTCTTTGTTCACAGATGACATGATTTTCTATGTAGAGATCCAAAAGAATCAACAAAACCCTCCTGGAACTAATAAGCAATTATAACCAATGTTGCAGTATACAAGGTGACATAGAAAAGTCAACTGCTTTCCTTTATAGTAGAAATGAACAGATAGAATTTGAAATAAAATTAGCACCACCCCCCAATGAAATGCTTAGGTATAAATCTAACAAAATATATATAAGATTTATATGAGGAAAACTACAAAACTCTGATGAACAAAACCAAAGAAGTACTAAATAAATGAAGAGGTATTCCACATTCATGGATAGGAAGACAATATTGTTAAGAAATGAGTTCTTCACAAGTTGACCTACAGATTCAACATAATCAATCCCAATCAAAATCCCAGCATGTTATTTTGTGGATATTGACAAGCTGATTCTAAAGTTAATGTGGAGAAGCAAAAGATCCAGAATAGACAACACAAAAATGAAGGAGGAGAAAAAAGTTGAGGAGTGACTTTACCTGACGTCAAAACTTACTATAAAGCTACAGTAATCAAGACAGTGTGGTACCGGCAAAAAAAAAAAAAATAGACAAATAGATCAATGAAACAGAATAGAGAGCCCACATAAGTATTGATATAATCAATTGATCTCTGAAAAAGGAGCAAAGGCAATGGAGCAAAGATAACCTTTTCAACAAATGCTCAAAGATGGCCTGGAACAACTAGATATCAATATGCAAAAAGATGAATCTGGACACAGACCCTACACCTTCCACAACAATTAACTCAAAATGTAAAATGCAAAACTATAAAACTCCTAGAAGATAAACAGGAGGAAACCTAGAAGACCTTGGGTATAATGATTGCTCCATAAATACCACACCAAAGACACTACCCATGAAAGAAATAATTGATAAAATGGACTTCATTAGAATTAAAAACTTCTGCTCTGCAAAAGACAATCTCAGGCTTCCCTGGTGGCGCAGTGGTTGAGAATCCGCCTGCCAATGCAGGGGACATGGGTTCGAGCCCTGGTCTGGGAAGATCCCACATGCCGCGGAGCAACTGGGCCCGTGAGCCACAATTACTGAGCCTGCGCGTCTGGAGCCTGTGCTCCGCAACAAGAGAGGCCGTGACAGCGAGAGGCCCGTGCACCATGATGAAGAGTGGCCCCCGCTTGCCACAGCTAGAGAAAGCCCTCGCACAGAAACGAAGACCCAACACAGCCATAAATATATAAATAAATAAATTAAAAAAAAAAAAAAAAGAAATAACTGGCAGTGGGAAAAAAAAAAGTCATTTAAAAAAGACAATCTCAAGAGAATGAGAAGACAAGCCACTGACAGGGAGAAAATATCTGCAAAACCCACATCTGATAAAATACTATTATCCAAAACATACAAAGAACACTTACAACTCAACAATAAGAAAACAAATGACCTGATTAAAAAATGGACCAAAGATCTTAACAGACACCTTTCCGAAGAAGATACACAGATGGCAAATAAGCATATGAAAAGATGCCCACAACTATGTCATCAGGGAAATGCAAATTAAAACAACAATGAGATACTACTACACACCTATTAGAATGGCCTAAATCTGGAACACTGACAACACTAAATACTGGTGAGGATGTGGAGCAGCAGGAACTCTCATTCATTGCTGGTGGAAATGCAAAATGGCACAGCCACTTTAGAACACAATTTGGCAGTTTCTTACCAGACTATACATATTCTTACCCTATGATCCAGTAATCATGCTCCTTGACATTTACCCCAAAAAGCTGAAAACTTATGTCCACACAAAAACCTGCGCATAGATGTTTATAGCAGCTTTACTCATAATAGCCAAAACTTGGAAGCAACCAAGATGTCCTTTAGAAGGTGAATGGACAAATAATGATGTGAATGAATGTGGGACATAAAGACAATGGAATATTATTCAGCACTAAAAAGAAATGAGCTGTCAAGTCATGAAAAAACATGGAGGGGCTTTACATGCATATTACTAAGTAGCCAATCTGGAAAGGCTACATACCGACTGATTCCATCTATATGACATTCTGGAAAAGGCAAAACGACAGAGACAGCAAAAAGATCATTGGTTGACAGGGGTTGGGGAAGTGGGATGAATAGGCAGAGCACAGAGGGGTTTTACAGCAATGAGAACACTCTGTATGATACTATAACCATGGATACATGTCATTATAAATTTGCCATAACTCATAGAATGTACAACACCCAGAGTGTACCATAATGTAAACTATGGACTTTAACTGATTATGATAGGTCAATGTAGGTTCATGCATCAGTTGTAACAAATGTACCTCTCAGGTGGGGTTTGTTGATAATAAGGGAAGTTATGCAGGTGTGGGGACAGGGTATATATGAGAAATTTCTTTATCTTCCTCTTAATTTTTCTGTGAACCCAAAACTGCTCTAAAAAAATAGTCTTTTTAAAAAGTTAATCTAAATGGATCATAGGTTTAAGAGTGAAACATAAATTGTAAAACTTTTAAAAGAAAATATAGGAAAAAACATCTGTGACCTGGAGTTAGTCAAAGAAATTTTAAATACGACATCAAGAGCACAATGTATAAAATAAAAAATTAATTAGATTTTATCAAAATTAAAAACATTTTATCTGTGAAAGATACATTAAGAGAATGAAAAGACAAGTTCTATACTGGAAGAAAATACTTGGAAATCACATATCAAACAAAAGACTTCTATCCAGAATATATAAAGAAGTCTCAAAATGATACTGGATAGAAATTTGGATGGACACAAACTGGTGTATACCTCTGTATAAATTAAATGTATAATAAAAATAGCACAAAAGCTGGGAGGGGGGAAAGTGAGAGTATACTGTTGTATGGGTCTTATACCATACATGAAATGCATGATATTACTTAAAGGTAGACTGCAGCAATTATTTGGAACTATCGCGAATGGCATTGTTGTATTAATTTCAGTTTCCAATTGCTCTTTGTTAGTAAATAGAAGTACTATTGAATTTTGTGTGTTGGCCTTTTATCCTGCAACCCTTAATAAACTCATTTAGTTCTAGGAACTTCTCTGTAGAGTTCATGGGATTTTCTATGTAGACATCATTTCATCTTTGAACAGGGACAGTTTTATTTATCTTTCCCAATACTTCATCTGAAGTACTTTTAGCATTTCTTTTAGAGCAGGTCTGCTGTTGATGAATTCTGTTCCCTTCATCTGAGAGCTTCTTCATTTCATCTTTAATCGTCAAAGATATTTTCACTGGAGATAGAATTCTGAGTTGAGAGGTCTTTTCCCTCAGCATTTTATAACTTCTATTGTCCTTGATTTCTGATGAGAAATATATAGTCATTCGAATTGTTGTTCCCCTATATGATATATGTCCATTTTCTCTGGCAATTTCCAGTATTCTTTCTATATAGTTTTTACAAGTCTAATTATGGTGGGTCTAGGAGAGGTTTCTTTGAATTGATCTTGCTTGGGTTTGCTGAGCTTCTTGAATCTTGTGTCTTTTACTGAATATATTTTCTTCTAATATTTTTGTACTTTATGTTTTTTCTCTTTCTAGTATTCTCACACAATTTGATGAGGCTCTGTTTCTATATCTTTTTCAATCTTTTTTTTTTCTCTCTGTTGTCCAGACTGGATAATCTCCAGTGATTTATCCACAAGCTTACTGACTCTTATCTCTGTCATTTCTATTCTGCTATTAAGCTCATCCAGTGGATTATAAATTTTCAGTTACTTTACTCTTTTAGTTATAAAATATGCATTTGGCTCTTTATATTTTCTATTTCTATGCTGATATTTTCTGTGTTTCCATACGTTTGAAGTGTGTTGACCCTTACTTCATGAAGCATGGTTATAATAGTTGCTTTAAAGTTGTCTGATAAATGCTACATCTGTGTCATCCCAGGTTTGGCATCTATTGATTAAAAGACAATCAAACTCTTGGGAGATGAGATTTTCAAGGTTCTTCATATGCTAAGTAATTTTAGATGGTATCCTGGACATTTTGAATATTTATGTCACCTGGGTATTGTTTAAATCCTAAGGAGATTGCTGATTTTGTTTTGTTTTGTTCTATTGTAGCAGGCATTAAACTAGGATTGGTTCAGGACACAGTTCTAAATGGTTTTCTTAGTGTTGCTATAATGTCAGTTAAGTTTTCAAAGTATTTGCAGTGTTATTTGGATACGTCCTATATGCATCCTACCCAGCAGACAGTGTGGGATCTGGGCAGTGGTCAGTCCTCTAGTTCAATGCCTGTGATTGGCTGTCCATGGGAGGGGTCAGAAATGTTTTTCTGTAAAGGACCAAATAGTAAATATTTTAGGCTTTGTTGCCAAGAAGCAAAATCCATGAGAAGGTTTTCTTATATAACAAGGGAGAAAACAAATTCCACAAAGTTTATATTGGCAAGATTAAAAATAGAATAATTGAGTATACTTTTAACATTTTTGATTCAGGTCCACTAATGAGAAGACTAGAATTCTTTTTTTTTGGAGGGGGAGGGGAAATAATTTCAGTTAATTAGGGTTCAAAGTTAATGTTCCCTATCATCCAAATTGAAAATGTTCATCTGTTAATGCTGATCTGTAATGAGATTTTTAACATTTTAATATACATATAAATATATATGAAATATATTTAATATATGTAATATATTTTATTAAATATGTTATAAAATAAATATATAAAACATTAAATATAATATTAACATTAATATATTTAATTATATAAGTATAATATAATTATAACAATTATACTATAGTTATAATTATAATATATAAGACATAAAATGTATAATATATAAAATATAATACATATAATATATAATATCATATATAATTATTATAATTATATATAAAGTATAATATATAAAACATATAAAATATAATATATAAGATATAATACATAACATAATAATATGATATATAATAATATATAACATATATTATTATATATTATATATTGTGCATTACATATATTATAATACATTATAACATTTAAAATTACATATAATATATTATATTATATATATTATATATTATATACTACAATACATATATTATTAATATGATGCATATAATATATTATATACATTATATTTACTATATTATAATATATAATATATTGTTATATATACATTATATAATACATAATATATAATATATTACAGTATATATTAATATAATGTATATAACATATAGTATTAATATTATTATTAATATATGTTATATAGTATTATATATAAATATTTATATGAAATAACATATAATTATTATATATTTATAGTAATATATTTATATATATTATATATAAAATAATATATAACATATATTTATAATATTAATGTTATATATGATATATATTCTTATATTATATTAACATATATTAAAATGTATAATATATATTAGTATATTAATATTATAAATTATGTATTATATTATATAATATATAAACTTGAAAATATATAATGTAATATATCATATATAATTATTATTAATAATATATAATATAATACATAATATATGAACAATTATATAATTACAATTAATTATTATATTATTAATTATATAATAATTAATAATTATTAGCAATATATCAATATATTATACAATTTAAATATTGATATTTAATGTAATATATAAAATTATATTTATATATGTTATATTTAATATACAATATATATTTAAACTATATGAAATATATTTAATATATTTTAAATATATCTCATATGTGGAAATGAGGACAGGTATTGTCAAATAGTGATATTAATCCACAAGCATATGACTTTAATTTAATATATATAGAATTCTATTAGTTTCTTCTCTTAATATTTGCCTTTTAGCATGTCATTACATTGAAGACTAATCACTCCAATTGATGGTTAGGCAGAATGGCACAGTTAAACGAATTTTGCAATGTAGAAATATCCTTTCTCTGCATTTGCATCCAAGTCAGAAAAACGTTCCTACAAGTGTAGGGTGAGCTCAGAAATCATATCCATGACAAATTTTTATGAGAATGAAGGTCTCACTTCTTTTAGGTTTTGACAGCATGAGAAGCCATAATTCAAAAAGAGTCATGTACCACAATGTTCATTGCAGCTCTATTTACAATAGCCAGGACATGGAAGCAACCTAAGTGTCCATCAGCAGATGAATGGATAAAGAAGATGTGGCACATATATACAATGGAGTATTACTCAGCCATAAAGAGAAACGAAATGGAGTTATTTGTAGTGAGGTGGATGGAGTTAAAGTCTGTTATACAGAGTGAAGTAAGTCAGAAAGAGAAAAACAAATACAGTATGCTAACACATATATATGGAAACTAAAAAAAAAAAGGTTCTGAAGAACCTAGGTGCAGGACAGGAATAAAGATGCAGACGTAGAGAATGGACTTGAGGACACTGGGAGGGGGGAGGGTAAGCTGGGACGAAGTGAGAGAGTGGCATGGACATATATACACTACCAAATGTAAAATAGATAGCTGGTGGGAAGCAGCCACATGGCACAGGGAGATCAGCTCGGTGCTTTGTGACCATCTAGAGGGGTGGGATAGGGAGGGTGGGAAGGAGATGCAAGAGGGAGGGGATATGGGGATATATGTATACATATAGCTGATTCACTTTGTTATACAGCAGAAACTAACACAACATTGTAAAGCAATTATACTCCAATAAAAAAAAAAAAGGAAAAGGCAGCCTCCTTAATGGGAGAAGATATCTGCAAACAATATATGCAATAAGGATTTAATATCCAAAATATACAAAGAACTCATGTAACTCAACATTAAAAAAAACAAACAGGGGCTTCCCTGGTGGCACAGTGGTTGAGAATCTGCCTGCCAATGCAGGGGACATGGGTTCAAGCCCTGGTCTGGGAAGATCCCACATGCCACGGAGCAACTAGGCCCGTGAGCCACAACTACTGAGCCTGCGCGTCTGGAGCCCGTGCTCCGTAATAAGAGAGGCCACGATAGTGAGAGGCCCACGCACCACGATGAAGAGTGGCCCCCGCTTGCCACAACTAGAGAAAGCCCTCGCACAGAAACGAAGACCCAACACAGCCATAAATAAATAAATTTTAAAAATTTAAAAAATAAAGAATGAATTATGAATTTCATTATAAAAAAAAACGAAACAACCCAAATAAAAATGGGCAGAGGATATGAATAGACATTTTTCCAAAGAAGACAAGTGGATGGCCAACAGACAACGTGAAAATATGCTCAACATCACTAATCGTCAGAGAAATGCAAATCAAAACCTCAATGAGATACCACCTCACACTTGTCAGAACAACTATTACCAAAAAGACAACAAATAATAACTGTTGGCAAGGATGTGTAGAATGCTGTTGATGGGATTGTAAATTGGTGCAGCCACTATGGAAAACAGTATGAAGGCCCCTCAAATCATATGATCCAACAATTCCACTCCTGGGTATTTACCCAAAGAAAACAAAAATATTAATCTGAAAAGACATATGCACCCTAGTGTTCACTGCAGCATTATTTACAATAGCCAAGATGTGGAAGTGACCTAAGTGTCCACTGATAGATAAATGCATAAAGAAGATGTGGTATACATATACAATGGAATGTTACTTAGCCATTAAAAAAAGAAAGAAATCTGCCTCTAGCGACAACATGGATGATTCTAGAGGGTATCATGCTAAGTGAAATAAGTCAGACAGAGAAAGACAAATACTGTATGATCTCACTTATATTTGGAACCCAAAAAACAAAACAAAGAAAACAAAATGAAAACAGACTCATAGATACAGAGCACAAATGGGTGTGTGCCTGAGGGGAGGAAGGTGGGAGGATGGATGAAATAGGTAAAGGGGATTAAGACGTACAAACCTTCAGTTATAAAATAAGCCACGGGGATGTAACATACAGCATAAGGGATATGGTCAATAATATTGCAATAACTTTGTATGGGGACAAATGGTTATTAGACTCACTGTGGTGATCATTTCATAATGCCAAATCACTATGTCCTACACCTGAAACTAACATGATATTATACATCAACTATATTTCAATTAAAAAAATAATATGCTTTAAGAGGGTATCCTGCTTCCTTATGGTATTTAGGTTTTGCCACTTGAGGTATTTAACCTTGCCTGCAAATGTTAATTATTTTGCTTAAAATAATTACTATTTTACTATTTACTATAATTTTACTATTTCCAAAAGTAACACTTTTGGAAATATACCTACCATTTGCATTCTAGAGGTGTCAGAACATAACGCATTTATTTCCCAAAATACCCAGATTAAAGTTACAAGAAAAAAGCTGCATGAATTCATGTAATGGCAATCCACACTTCCAGTTTCTCAGGGACCAAAAGGACAAGTAAGACATTCACAGGATGAAACGGATCTCAGAGGCAAACAATCACGTTTTCAAAAATGTATATCAGTGTGATCCAAATCAACATCAAGAATTAACTAACAAGAAGAATCAGGTTAAGATCTCAGGAAGGAATAGAGAAAACACAGACAGAATAGTATATTGGAACAAATTCTTGATTTCTTCTTCCATCAAAGAGATTAGACAGCTTTCAGGAATCCCTTTGAAAGATAAGATTTCTAAGAAAATGTAATTTTCATTTGAGGGCTCCAATAAAGCCATTGGCATTACAGAAATTTTCACAGTTTTTTTAAAGTTGTCACTAAACATAAAAGCAAAATTAAAACTTTTGCTCCCCTACTTCCTTCCCCCAATTTCTCCACCTCCTAGTCAATGACTTTGCTGTGTACTTCATTGAAAAAATATAACCACAGGGAACTAAGGAAACTAAATTACTCTTCTGATCACCCAATTACCAACTTCCTTGCATCTGCATCTGTCTTGTTTCTTCCCTCGCTTACAATGGAAGAAGTGGACCATCTCCTAACAAAAGCTGACCCTTCCTTATCTGCTCTGAATCCCATCCCCTGTCACCTTCTTGGGGATCAACATCATTTGATCATCTCTTCTCTCTTCTTCAGTATCAGTTTTTCTCCCTCTACTAAATCATTGCCATCAGCATTACCTGGTACCTTCCAAAATTAAAAAACATCCTTAAAGTCCTTTTTTTAGAAAAATCGTAGCTTATAAATGAAGAGGGAATAACAATAGAAAAATCGTCATTTTGCAGCCCCTAATCTAGTTAGCAGTCATCAATGGCTGCTAAATTCCTAAGTGAAAGGTCAATAGTGACCTTTATAATAGATGGATCAGGATGACATCATCTAAGCACAGATACATCTTAAAAATCATGAAAATAGGACAACCAGTAATTATTTTCTTCCTAATGTATTACAACAGTACACAGCATCACCTATGAAGTATTCTTACTATAGAACAATTAGACTTTAATCAAACCTCTCGATCTACTTTGTCAATTTGCATGAAATGCAAAGTACAGAGGAAGAGGCTAAATGATATAAGGATATAATTATCTAAGTCCCAGAATATGTGAAATTCTACAAAACAAATGACTCAGCTACTTCAACAAATAAATGTCATTACAAAAGAAGGGAAACCTGTTATAGATTAAAAGAGATTTGAGAGATCCATCAGCCAAAAGCAGTATGTAGACTTTAATTGAATAGTGATTAAAAAAATCAATGATAAATATGTATGTTTGAAACAAATGAGGAAAAACTGAATATGGACAGAGTACTAGATGATATTAAAGAACTTTTATTTTGTTGGGGGCGTGTTAGTGGTATTGTGGTTATGTTTTAAAAAATCATTATCTGTTAGAAATACATATTGAAGTGTTTATTGGTAAAATGATATGATGTCTGGGATTAAGAGGGAATAGTGAACACTGAAGGTTGCTGAAACTCAGTAAAGCATATGGGTCCATTATATTCTATTTTTGTGTGCATTTGAAAACTTCCACAGTACAAAATTAAAAAGAAATCCTCCCTTAACTCATATTCCCTTCTGCTTCTTTCTATAACAAGCTTTTTGAAACGGTAGCACGCACTGTCACTTCTTCCTCACCTCTCATTTGGTCAGCAATCACTTCAACTTGGCTTTCTCCTGACCACTTTCTTGAAACCATTCTTCCCAAGGTCACCAAAAAACCTCCATTTTGGCAAATCCAGTGGACATTTCAATTATAATATTTTGACCTCTTAGACTCATTCTACAGAATTGACCATATCCGCCTCCTTGAAACACTTTTCTCTCTGTTCTTGGTTTCCATGACATTACAAACTCCTGAATTTCTTCTGGCTTTTTGGGCCACTTCTCAAAATAATTTGCTAGTTCTTTTTCTTGCATCCAACTTAAAAATACTGGCATTCCTCAGGGCTTAGGTCAGAGGTCTCTTTTCTGCTTTTCTCCTTTCACTCTTCCTTTTGCGCCAACCTCAGTATTATATAACATCTCCGTGCCAATTCTCGAATTTATTATCTTTAGTCCAAGATCCAAAATCCAATCATTTACATGATTTCTCCACTGGACATCTCGAAGCATCTCCAACTTAACTTTCCCTAAACCAAAGTCTTCATCTTTGCCTCATACCTACCTTCTCCCCATGGCTAAATTTGCTTCCTCCGCTCCCAGTTTTCTCATTTCAACAAAAGCTCTTTCATCTGCTCCATTACTAAAGCCAAAACCTAAGAATCATCCTCAACACCTCCCTCTATTTACTGCCCTCTCCCCTGTAAGGTCCTGTTGGTTCTGCTTCCTAAATATATTATGTCTTGATTGTTCTTATTCCATTTCAACCTTTGGGTCCCAGTTCCTATCGTCTCTCATCTGTATTACTGCAACAGCCTCAATGGTTTCCCATTTTACTCCTGTTCTCTTCCACAGAGCAACGAGAGTGAACTTTTACAAAGTCAAAATGGATCCTGTCAATCCCGTTCAGGGACAGCCCCTTGCACTTAAGTATAAAACAGCTAACAAGGGCAGTGTGATGGGTAAGTTATGTGTCATCTTGGCTAGGATGTGGTACTCAGTTGTTTGGTCAAACAGCCGTCCAGAAAATATTTTTTAGATATAATTAACATTTACCAGTTGACTTTAAAGCAAATTATCTTCTATAATGTGTGTGTGTTCTTAAGGGCGGCCTTAAGAGCAAGGACTGAGGTTTCTTAATGGAGAAGGAATTCTGTTTTCAGACTGCAGCATAGATATTCTGCAGGAGAAGGAATTGTCTTAAGACTGCAACATAGATATTCTGCCTGAATTTCCAGCCTGCTGACCTGCCTTAAGGATTTCAGTGTCAAGACCGCAAACATCAACTCTTACTGAATTTCCTCACAACTCATGAATTCCTTACAATAACACTCTCTATATCTCTCTCTCCTAATTGGTTCCATTTCTTGGGAACAAGACCCCGAATGTCCTGTCTCCTGCCTGCTTCTCCTTTCTCATTTCACATATGACTTTCTGCTTCACTCATTACAATCCAGCTACAATGGCCTTCTTTCTATTTCTGGAATGGACAAGTTATTTCCTGCTTTAAGACCTGCATATTTGCTCTTTCATCTGTTAGGAATGTTTTCTCTCTCTCATTCTCTTTCCTTTCTCTCCCTTTTTTACTTTTTAATACAGAAGAGTGCATATAGTATTTATGTATCATTAAGAATAACAAGATAAACACTTGAATATCAACTATCTACCTATTTTTCTCCTGTAAAACTGTAATTCATCCTACTAGATATCAACTGAAATATCACTGCTTCAGAAAAGCGTTCCTTAACTCCACTATCTAAATTAGATTGCCCTAGTTATTTTTTTCTCATAATAATCTGTTTTTTTTCTTCCTAGCATTTATCACAATTTGTAATTATTTATTTATATGGGTTTATTTGTTTAATGTCTGTCTCCCTCATTACACTGGAAACGAGGGCAAGAAACATTGTATTCTTAATGTAAAGTATGCAATAAATAACAAATGAAACTACCTTGTCACAATTGTTTCCTTAAACAATTATAATTGCTGAAGTAATATAAGAGTATGTTTTCATTATAAAAATTCAAATATATAGAATTATACAGAGAAAAATAAAATTCCCTTCAACACGTTATCTCCTACCCAAATACAAATCCCATTCTGTTTCCCAGAAATCACTGTAAATAGTTTAGTATATATCCTTCCAAATCATTTTATACAATTACATGCTTATACGTGCATATACAAATAAACATACACTGACACACATGTATTGATATTTAAAAACTTAAATTGAGCCATGCTTATGTACTGATCTATGATCTGCTTTTTCACTTAACAGAATGTTTTGGAGATCATTTCACAATAATGCATATAGATCTACCTAATTCTTGTAAACTACAGCAGTATTATATTTTATGGAGATGCCATTGCTCTAATTTTATTAAAGAATCCCCATAGCTTTTATTATCTTACTCTAGCTATATTTTGTATTAATTCTGTTATCTTAAGGAAAAAAAATCAGTATTTGGTCATTAGTGTTGATTTAAGGACAGTTTACTTGAAAATATTTCCTTTAAAGTATGCTTTCCTTAAACTTCCTTTCTACTACCTTCATACAAGATAATGTCAACATAACTTGCTTTAATGAGCAGAAATAAGATGGCAAGACACAGTGAAGGGTTCAGAAAATCTCAGATAAAATAGCTCAAATTAGGTTTGCTTTACCATGCCATAATCTAGCCAGGTTCATAAAGATCTAGCATCTATCTTCCTTTCTGAGATAGTGAATTCAGATAGGTATCAGTAATCCGCATGAGATAAGTACTTTTTTCTCACATTCATGTCAACCAGTCCCCACAGTCTACAAGCAAGGCGTGGGGAGCCCAGGCATCATTCTGGTACAGGCACTGGAGAAATTAAGAGTTCCTACAGGTTCTCTTCTGCCTTCTTAATGCTATTAGTTCTATAGTATCAGTTAAACTGAAATTATGTTGGCTGAAAAGTTTAACTCCTATTTCTATACCAATTTCATGATCTCAACCTCTAGATCTACAAAGTCAATATTATCTATTGTGTTAGGGCTTTTAAAAGTGAATTCAGTTGATGAAATTGTTATTCTGATAAGTCATTACCACTTAAATAAAGTTGTAGCTAGAGACTTTCAGCAAAGTAGAAAAGTTCAATGGGCTAAATTCATGAGTATATAAACTTCTAATAGATGACCATTCTATTTTATCTATTTTAAATGGCATGGCTTTTCAGACACCAGTGGGAAACAGGCAATAACAAAGTGAATAAATATGGAAGAATTTGGAAATCTTCATGCCCAAGACTTTGCTATTCAAGGAGAATAATATCTTAGTCATCCTTATAGGGCTGATCATAACTCTACTATAGTATTTCTGGTAATAGCTCCAAATTTATACTCTTTATTAAAACATTTCACTCACGGTGGTGGTAAGAGCTCAGTCTCCAAAGTAAAGATGCTATATTTGAATCCTGGTTCTACCAATTTCTAACTAAGTGATTTGGGGCAAGTTGCTTAGTTTTTCCAAGCTTCAGTTGCCTTACCTTTAAATTGGGGATAAAGACAATGTTTATCTTTGGAATTATGATAATGTATGTAAAGTGTTTAGCTCTACGCCTGGCATATAATAAGTGCTCAATAAATGAAAGCTATTACTATTACTATTTTTTTTTGAAGTATTGTTAGGAAGCAGGATATAGGCAGAGAAAGGGAGACTAGCTAGAAAGATCAGAAAAGAACTCTGGATAAATGTGCCATTAAAACTATCATAACAAACTATTACATGAATGAATGCAGAGTGAAACGACTGAAGACAAACCAAAGGTAGAACCAACTGAAGGGGCCCTGAAAAGTAATTTGTATGGGAGAGTTTTCTGCATGGGAAAAAATGCCATAGAACCCAAGTTAAAAGATGAAAGAGAAGTGGGAAAAATGTTTGTAACATTACAAAAAGGACTACTTTTTTTCACATATAAAGAAAATGACTAACATATAAGTGGAAAAATAGACAAAAAATAGAACAACAGTTTGTAGAAAATACAAATGACTCAAATATAAAACTTCACTCATAACAAGAAAAATGTAAATTATAACTAAGAGATACCATTTTCACCTCTCAGATTGGCAAAGTACTAAACTTTTTGATTATACTCTTTAAAGTATAATAAAACAGGCACTTTCAAATATTGCAAGTGGGAACATAAGTTGTACAACCTCTATTAAAGCAATTTAGCAGTATCTATCAAAATTTATAGTGAATTTATCTCTGACCCACAATTACATTTCTAGGAATTTATCTTACAGATATCCTCACACATTTACAAATGACATGTATAGGAATATTCATTGCAGCATTATAATCTGCAATCATGAAAGACTGAAAATAACTCAAATATTCATTCACTAGTGGGCTGGCTAAATGCACTGTGGTACATTCATACAATGGGACATCGTACGGATTTTTAAAAATGGGGTAGTTTTACAGTGCACAGATTCATATACATAGTCAAGATTGTATATGTATAACTATCCCTGAAAAGACACACAGGAAACTGAGAGAGGTTACATCCAAGGAGGGCACTTGGCTGGCTGGGAAACTGGGGTGTGAGAAAGCCTATTTTCACTAAATATGCCTATGAATTTTTATTTCTTGAATACGACAATAATTATAAAAACAATTTAGTTCAGTTCTCTGTCTCTGGAAGTGAATATTTAACCCAACTGGATTTGAAATTCCTTAATGGGTTCCTCCTGAAATCTGTATAGCCTTTATCTAGGAGAACAATATGAAGATATAATTTAGAGAAAAGCAGAGACAATGCCTTTTATGGAGATTCCTGTAGTAGGAATAAATAAAATAAAATGGTGATGTGGGCCCAGAATCCAGCTGTAATTGTGAAATCTTTTTTTTTTTTTAACTTATTTGGCTGCACCAGGTCTTAGTTGTGGCATGTGGGATCTTCATTGTGGCATGCGGGATCTTTAGTTTCAGCATTCAGGATCTTTAGTTGCAGCATACTGGATCTTTAGTTGTGGCATGCAGGCTCTTAGTTACGGCACGTGGGATCTAGGATCTAGTTCCCTGAGCAGGCATCAAACCCGGGCCCCCTGCATTGGGAGCACGGAGTCTTAACCACAGGGAAGTCCCGTGAAATCTTAAGAGTAATGAAAAGTGAAAGTTTTTTCATAACCTTTTTGGTAGCAATATCTGACCTAACCCAAATCTATTTGGTTGTAAAATCTGACCTGAACTGATATGAGGCTATTTATACTTATTGTTTATTACATTTAATGTGAATAATCATACATCATAGTGTATCCCATATGGTATGTAAACCATGTTATCTTAAAATTTTGTTAATTCTGAAATATGTTTGGCTCTAAGAATTTTGGATGAAGGACTGTGGACCTGTACGATTTTCTCTCCTGGCGTCAGTCCTGAGTTAAGTCTTCACACAAAAATATTATCATTACCAGAAAGAGCCTTCTGACAGTTAGTTATCCAATCCTCTTCAACAATACCCACCACTCAAGGTTTATGAGATGCCTACTCTTGGCTTTTTGTTCTTACTCTTTGGGATTTTTGGTTAAAGACTATCACTATGCAAGCAATGTACCTGATCTCAGAGATTTTGATGTGGAAAGAAAATTTGGGCAAATCTGATAATTTATGCAACTATAAAAATGGAATTCTTTAAGAAGAATTTATTTTCTTTCTGTCATTGTAGCAAGAGCTACACACAGGTTAAAAATAAAATTACCACCCCGCTCCCCATGCCTGTATTTTTCAGTATTGGGAAACTTAAGATATCTTAATTATTTTCTAGTGTCTTAATCATTTTGTGAAATCATGAAGTTGGATAATGGTCATTTAATATAAAATGTTCTCTTTTCTATGGAATTGTAGCTTCTTACTAATTATGAATTAAAGCCTAATTTAATATGGCTGGAAGCCAGAATGACAAGTGAAATTTAGAGACCTCAACCTTGGTTATCTCGAGAGAAAAGCACTGTTAGATAGTTTGGAGTCAAAGAATGTTACCTGCTAGGCTCCAGTTGCAAAAGCAGTAAGCTGACTTCCAGAGAACACGATGCAGAAACCAAAACCAACAAGAGAAATACTTGCTTGTGAACTCTACCAGGCTGAAGTGATGCCAGGTTACCCTGTTTATTAGCCTGCACTTTAGAAAGTTCAGGGCATGTATGGATATGTACTTACTCCACTGTATGCTACATATTATTGAAAACACATTCTACAATATAACATAAATAATTCATCCATGCATTGTTTGAAATTTTAGATTACAAAACTAAATGGTAGCGTTTTTGTTTTATGACTGTCTGTACTTTCAAAAAGAAAGACAATATGGATAGATGGACTTTATAACTTTTATATGCACCTATTAGGGAGAACACCACAACAGAAAAGAAACAACCGCCATCCCCTACACACACAGAGTTTCCCTATGTATGTGCCACAGGCTGTTACCTTTAGTTTAGGTAAAACCAGGTGTTCAGGGCTGTGTTAGTAGGGAGAGCATGAGCTGGAGATTAAGGTGTTCTGCTTGCTCTCTGTGCCACAGCTGAAGCTGGGAGACTTGAACTGATTGGAAGCAAGCTGGAATGGAAGTTCTTTGGAAGGAAGGGACCTCAGATTCTTCCAGTTTAATATAGCAGATTATACCCTTCCATCCTCTGGTCACAAAGAAGGTGATACAGGTTGGCAGAGGGCAAAGTCATGAAACAACAGAAATTGGAGGACATACAGTTAAAGAGCTCACCTACTTTGTTGATAAGTTTAGGTAGCTCCCAGAAGAGTCACTACTTAAATGGTTTTTCAGGATTGTGGACTCAGACTGTTTCCCTAATTCTGGACACAGCTGCATAAAGAGGCATATATTGGTTAATATATGAGCCCCAATTAGTCACAGTCTGTTACGGCTTGGATGAAAATTAGAGATGGGGGAACATCCAGCTTTTTGGGGTGACTAAGGGCAACAACAGTACACAGTGTGTATCCTGAAAAAGGCAATTGCCCAACTCCCCTACTAAATGGAACACCACTGGTGCAGCAGCTGATATGCTGTGAATGCAAGTCGTGTTGGACTGGCGTTACTGTAACCAGGATGTTCTCCTAATAAAGATGCCTGTGACCCAGACCACCATAAGAGATGTGATTAGAGTACACCTAATGTTCTTCCCATATTGCTTTGTTACTGGGGGGTGGTGGGGAGGCAGGTATGGATAAGAAATAGTGCAAGAAACTATGTCTGATTTACTGTTCTAACTTCTTTCAATGGGCTTTACTGATGCTAGGAAAATTAGAATGATTCAGTAGAAAGAGAGGCAAGGAAGGGGAGTCAACAGAAGGGAAAACAAAATAGGGTGAAAATATTTCAGTTGTTATAAAAACATGGAATGGAAAAAGCAGAAATTGATGAGGAAGAAACCAGAGTTTTGACAGAGCATTACCAAGACTGGGGAAGCAACTGGCTCCGGCAGTAACAAGACCCAGACAGATCAACTATCTATCCCAGTTTGGAAGAATTTAGAAAATTGGATGACAAGGAAAAGCACAATAAATTTGATATTGAAATACAAGAGGTGTCAGTAAGAAAGACTGAAACTGATGAAGACTGATGGGAAGGCCAGGATCTCCTGGCCCATTAGAGCTGGCATGGAGCCAGCATACAAACTGAACCTGACGTCCGTTGCTTGGGTCAAAGTTAATGATAAAATGGAAGGAAGGAAGTAAAAGAATAAATAAATGGGGTATGCTAAGATGAAATCCAACCTTACTTTGGTGTCTTAAGAGAGGCTCAGAGCAAGACAATAATATTCTTTCTTAGCTCAAACTCCAGATGCCTGGAAGGTAAAGCAATATGGCTTGCCAAAGCTGCCTCTGCTTCTGAAAACTGACAAAACAGAATGGCGACTGGCAAATAGGAATGGTATCCTCCAGCAAACCCCTTTGTCTCACATTACTCCTAACCAGGAAGATTACATTTAATCACTTTTTTTTCCTCTACAAAGAAATTCATTCTAATTGTGTGATTTAACTTTAATACATATTTTTCTCTAATTGTGTGATTTAACTTTAATACATATTTTTCTCATCTAAAAGGTAGACATGGGAGTCATGTTTAGAATATACCATACGTTTTATAGCAGTGATTTATACTGATTAAATTTGTGTATAGATCCAATAAAGAAGAAAAAAGGAGAGAAGTTTTATTGGAAACACAATCACATTGTAGCATCCCTAAGATAACTTATGAGAGAAACATGTACATTCTCATTCCAACAATCAACCTTGCTAACAGGTCTATCTATGCACTTTTATTTAGCACTGCTAATTCTCGCCTACCTCTTTCTTATTTATTCATGGAATGGTTAACACAAAGAAGAGTTTTGCTTTTTAAACTTCCAGATATTTCACAATTTAGAAAGAGTTAGTCTAAAAAAAAGAGAAGTATATAAGAAGTGAAAGAAAAAAAAAAAAGATTGGAAGGAAAAATACCAAATACTAAACTATTAACAGTGGGTAGACGGATTATAGGTTGTTTAAAATATCACTTTTAAAGATATATATTCCACCACAATTGTCCCAAGTAAGCACAGGTGCTTAAGCGATTATAGCCAATTCACTGGTGTCAGTTTCTTTAAAAATGAATCAGCAGAGAGCAACAGCCAGCTCTACCCACCACCAGTCCCTCCCATCAGGAATCTTGCAGAAGTCTCTTAGATAGCCTCATCCACCAGAGGGCAGACAGCAGAAGCAAGAAGAACTGAAATCCTGCCTGTGGAACAAAAACCACATTCACAGAGAGATAAACAAGATGAAAAGGCAGAGGGCTATATACCAGATGAAGGAACAAGATAAAACCCCAGAAAAACAAACAAATGAAGTGGAGATAGGCAACCTTCCAGAAAAACAATTCAGAATAATGATAGTGAAGATGATCCAGGACCTAGGAAAAATAATGGAAGCAAAGATCGAGAAGATGCAAGAAATGTTTAACAAAGACCTAGAAGAATTAAAGAACAAACAAGCAGAGATGAACAATACAATAACTGAAATGAAAACTACACTAGAAGGAATCAATAGCAGAATAACTGAGGCAGAGGAACGGATAAGTGACCTGGAAGACAGAATGGTGGAATTCACTGCTGTGGAACAGAATAAAGAAAAAAGAATGAAAAGAAATGAAGACAGCATAAGAGACCTCTGGGACAACATTAAAAACAACAACATTCGCATTATAGGGGTCCCAGAAGGAGAAGAGAGAGAGAAAGGACCCAAGAAAATATTTGAAGAGATTATAGTCGAAAACTTCCCCAACATGGGAAAGGAAATAGCCACCCAAGTCCAGGAAGCGCAGAGAGTCCCATACAGGATAAACCCAAGGAGAAACATGCTGAGACACATAGTAATCAAATAGAGAAAAGTTACAGACAAAGAAAAATTACTGAGAGCAGCAAGGGAAAAATGACAAAAAGCATACAAGGGAACTCCCATAAGGTTAACAGCTGATTTCTCAGCAGAAACTCTACAAGCCAGAAGGGAGTGGCATGATATACTTAAAGTGATGAAAGGGAAGAACCTACAACCAAGATTACCCTACCCGGAAAGGATCTCACTCAGAATCGATGGAGAAATCAAAAGCTTTACAGACAAGCAAAAGCTAAGAGAATACAGCACCACCAAAGCAGCTCTACAACAAATGCTAAAGACACTTCTCTAAGTGGGTAACACAAGAGAAGAAAAGGACCTACAAAAACAAACCCAAAACAATTAAGAAAATGGTCATAGGAACATACATATCAATAATTACTTTAAAGGTGAATGGATTAAATGCTCCAACCCAAAGACACAGGCTTGCTGAATGGATACAAAAACAAGACCCATATATATGCTGTCTACAAGAGACCCACTTCAGACCTAGGGACACATACAGACTGAAAGTGCGGGGATGGAAAAAGATATTCCATGCAAATGGAAATCAAAAGAAAGCTGGAGTAGCAATACTCATATCAGATAAAATAGACATTAAAATAAAGAATGTAACAAGAGACAAGGAAGGACACTATACAATGATCAAGGGATCAATCCAAGGAGAAGATATAACAATTATAAATATAAATGCACCAAACATAGGAGCACCTCAATACATAAGGCAACTGCTAACAGTTAGAAAAGAGGACATCGACAGTAACACAATAATAGTGGGGGACTTTAACACCTCACTCAATGGACAGATCATCCACACAGAAAATTAATAAGGAAGCACAAGCTTTAAATGACACAATAGACCAGATAGATTTAATTGATATTTATAGGACATTCCATCCAAAACAGCAGATTATACTTTCTTCTCAAGTGCGTACAAAACATTCTCCAGGATAGATCACATCTTGGGTCACAGATCAAGCCTCAGTAAATTTAAGAAAATTTAAATCATATCAAGCATCTTTTCTGAGCATAACGCTATGAGATTAGAAATCAATTACAGGGACAAAAACGTAAAAAACACCAACACATGGAGGCTAAACAATACATTACTAAATAACCAAGAGATCACTGAAGAAATCAAAGAGGAAATCAAAAAATACCTAGACACAAATGACAATGAAAACATGACAATCCAAAACCTATGGGGTGCACCAAAAGCAGTTCTAAGAGGGAAGTTTATAGCAATACAAGCCTACCTCAAGAAACAAGAAAATCTCAAATAAACAACCTAACCTTACACCTAAAGGAACTAGAGAAAGAGGAACAAACAAAACCCAAAGTTAGCAGAAGGAAAGAAATCATAAAGATCACAGCAGAAATAAATGAAATAGAAACAAAGAAAAAATTAGCAAAGATCAATAAAACTAAAAGTTGGTTCGTTGAGAAGATAAACAAAATTGATAAACCATTAGCCAGACTCATCAAGAAAAAGAGGGAGAGGACTCAAATCAATAATATTAGAAATGAAAAAGGAGAAGCTACGACACTGCAGAAATACAAAGCATCCTAAGAGACTACTACAAGCAACTCTATGCCAATATGGACAACCTGGAAGAAATGGACAAATTCTTACAAACATATAACCTTCCAAGACTGAACCAGGAGGAAATAGAAAATATGAACAGACCAACCACAAGTAATGAAATTGAAACTGTGATTAAAAGTCTTCCAACAAACAAAAGTCCAGGACCAGATGGCTTCACAGGTGAATTCTATCACACATTTAGAGAAGAGCTAACATCCATCCTTCTCAAACTCTTCCAAAATATTGCAGAGGAAGGAACACTCCCAAACTCATTCTATGAGGCCACCATCACCCTGATACCAAAACCAGACACAAAACCAGACAAAGGTACTACAAAAAACCAAAATTACAGACCAGTATCACTGATGAATGTAGGTGCAAAAATCCTCAACAAAGTACTAGCAAACAGAATACAGCAACACATTAAAAGGATCATACACCATAATCAAGTAGGATTTATCCCAGGGATGCAAGGATTCTTCAATATATGCAAATCAATCAATGTGATACACCATTGAAGAATAAAAACCATATGATCATCTCAACAGATGCAGAAAACGCTTTTGACAAAATTCAACACCCATTTATGACAAAAAACTCTCCAGAAAGTGGGCATAGAGGGAACCTACCTCAGCATAATAAAGGCCATATATGACAAACCCACAGCAAACATCATTCTCAATGGTGAAAAACTGAAAGCATTTCCTCTAAGATCAGGAACAAGATAAGGATGTCCACTCTCGCCACTATTATTCAACACAGTTCTGGAAGTCCTAGCCACGGCAATCAGAGAAGAAAAAGAAATAAAAGGAATACAAATTGGAAAAGAAGAAGTAAAACTATCACTGTTTGCAGATGACATGATACTATACATACAGAATCCTAAAGATGCCACCAGAAGACTATTAAAGCTAATCAATGAGTTTGGTAAAGCTGCAGGATACAAAATTAATGCACAGAAATCTTTTTCATTCCTATACAGTAATGATGAAAAATCTGAAAGAGAAATTAAGGAAACACTCCCATTTACCACTGCAACAAAAAGAATAAAATACCTAGGAATAAACCTACCTAGGGAGACAAAAGACCTGTACTCAGAAAACTATAAGACACTGATGAAAGAAATTGAAGATGATACCAACAGATGGAGAGATATACCATGTTCTTGGATTGGAAGAATCAATATTGTGAAAATGACTATACTACCCAAAGCAATCTACAGATTCAGTGTAATCCCTATCAAATTACCAATGGCATTTTTTAAATTTATTTATTTATTTATTTTTGGCTGTGTTGGGTCTTCGTTTCTGTGCGAGGGCTTTCTCTAGTTGCGGCAAGTGGGGGCCACTCTTCATCACGGTGCGCAGGCCTCTCACTACCGCGGCCTCTCTTGTTGCGGAGCACAAGCTCCAGACGTGCAGGCTCAGTTATTGTGGCTCACGGGCCCAGTTGCTCCGCGGCATGTGGGATCTTCCCAGACCAGGGCTCGAACCCGTGTCCCCTGCATTGGCAGGCAGATTCTCAATCACTGTGCCACCAGGGAAGCCCCCAATGGCATTTTTTATGGAACTAGAACAAAAAAATCTTAAAATTTGTATGGAGACACAAAAGACCCCGAATAGCCAAAGCAGTCTTGAGGGAAAAAAACGGAGTGGGAGGAATCAGACTACCTGACCTCAGACTATACTACAAAGCTACAGTAATCAAGACAATATGGTACCGTCACAAAAACAGAAAAATAGATCAATGGAACAAGATAGAAAGTCCAGAGGTAAACCCACACACCTATGGTCAACTAATCTATGACAAAGGAGGAAAGGATATACAATGGAGAAAAGACAGTCTCTTCAATAAGTGGTGCTGGGAAAACTGGACAGCTACATGTAAAAGAATGAAATTAGAACACTCCCTAACAGCATACACAAAAATAAACTCAAAATGGTTTAGAGACCTAAATGTAAGTCTGGACACTATAAAACTCTTAGAGGAAAACATAGGAAGAACACTCTTTGACACAAATCGTAGCAAGATCTTTTTTGATCCACCTCATAGAGTAATGAAATTAAAAAAAATAAACAAATGGGACCTAATGAAACTTCAAAGCTTTTGCACAGCAAAGGAAACCATAAACAAGATGAAAAGACAACCCTCAGAATGGGAGAAAATATTTGCAAATGAATCAACGGATAAAGTATTAATCTCCAAAACATATAAACAGCTTATGCAGCTCAATATTAAAAAACAAACAACCCAATACAAAAATGGGCAGAAGACCTAAATAGACATTTCTCCAAAGGAGACATACAGATGGCCAAGAAGCACATGAAAAGCTGCTCAACATCACTAATTATTAGAGAAATGCAAATCAAAACTACAATGAGGTATCACCTCACACCAGTTAGAATGGGCATCATCAGAAAGTCTACAAACAACAAGTGCTGGAGAGGCTGTGGAGAAAAGGGAACCCTCTTGCACTGTTGGTGGGAATGTAAATTGATACAGCCACTATGGAGAACAGTATGGAGGTTCCTTAAAAAACTAAAAATAGAATTACCATATGATCCAGCAATCCCACTACTGGGCATATACCCTGAGAAAACCATTATTCAAAAAGACACATGTACCCCAATGTTCATTGCAGCACTATTTATAATAGCCAGGTCATGGAAGCAACCTAAATGCCCATCGACAGATGAATGGATAAAGAAGATGTGGTACATATATACAATGGAATACTACTCAGCCATAAAAAGGAACGAAATTGGGTCATTTGTTGAGATGTGGATGGATCTAGAGACTGTCATACAGAGTGATGTAAGCCAGAAAGAGAAAAACAAATATGATATATTAACGCATATATGTGGAACTTAGAAAAATGGTACAGATGAACCAGTTTGCAGGGCAGAAATTGAGACACAGATATAGAGAACAAACGTATGGACACCAAGGGGGGAAAGTGGCAGGGGGGTGGTGGTGGTGGTGGGATGAATTGGGCGATTGGGGTTGACATGTATACACTGATGTGGATAAAACTGATGACTGGGCTTCCCTGGTGGTGCAGTGGTTGAGAATCTGCCTGCCAATGCAGGGGACACGGGTTCGAGCTCTGGTCTGGGAAGGTCCCACATGCCGCCAAGCAGCTGGGCCCGTGAGCCACAATTACTGAGCCTGCGCATCTGGAGCCCGTGCTCCGCAACAAGAGAGGCCGCAATAGTGAGAGGCCCACGCACCGCGATGAAGAGTGGCCCCCCCGCTTGCCACAACTAGAGAAAGCCCTCGCACAGAAACAAAGACCCAACACAGCCATAAATAAAAAAAAAGAAAAAAAATTGATGACTAATAAGAGCCTTCTGTATAAAAAAATAAAATAAAATTCAAAAATTCAAAAAAAAAATACACTCTGGAGTAAATTTTATCATCTGTGAATTATATCTCAATAAAGCTGCTTTTAAAAAAAGAAACAAGGGCTTCCCTGGTGGCGCAGTGATTAAGAATCCGCCTGCCAGTGCAGGGGACATGGGTTCGAGCCCTGGTCCAGGAAGATACCACATGCCGCAGAGCAACTAAGCCCATGCGCCACAACTACTGAGCCCGTGAGCCACAACTACTAAGCCCGCATGCCTAGAGACCATGCTCTGCAACAAGAGAAGCCACTGCAGTGAGAAGCCCGTTGCACTGCCCCTGCTTGCCACAACTAGAGAAAGCCCGCAGGCAGCAACAAAGACGACCCAATGCAGCCAAAAATAAATAAATTAAATAAATAAATTAAAAAAAAAACAAAAAAAACAAAACAAAACAGCAAACAGATCCTTGAATGGCTCTCCCCTCGCCCCTATCCAACAGCCCTCTAAAAGGTTACAAAAAAAATAAAATAAATAAATAAATAAATAAAAAGGATTAGAGTTGGCATGATGAGGGAGTGAGAGCTGGGTGCCTGTGTCATAGCCAATTGATCTCATTCAGTAGTTAAACTTGACTGGACTATAGGCTGCAGGTGGTGGCAAGAAAGTAAATTTGAAACAGTTCATTGTAGGCCACACAGTATTTCATAATTTTTTTAAAGGCTAAATGAATATATCTCTTAGAAGTTAATGTTAAATAATCTATGATACTAAGCTACAATTCTAATTCTGTGATATCTTTGATCTTAAACCTCTGATATGGAAAACTTCCAGAGGTAAGCTTTTTATTTCATCTAAAAAATTCGTTTTAATCAAATATCCAATTTAAATAATAAGTTCCGATTTGTTTCCACCTGGTTTGCTATTAACTTATTCCAGACATTTCCTTATACTGACAGCTTCCTCTACTACAATGTTTCCTTTTCTCTTTCAAATAAATAGTTGTGTGAAGGAGAAATTTTGATTTCTTTGCCAGCAATGACTAGCTAAAGAAAGATCTTGGCCCCAGTCTGATTATTTTTGATACCCAAACACTTGAGGGTACCTTGTGTTTCAGTCAGTACATTCATGATAATCTGTACTAATGAAATAGTACCAGTGGCCAACGTTAACTAAGAGATTTTTTCCTCTTTCGTGCCTTCAGGCCGTATTCATCCGTATGGAAAGCCATATTAGCTGAAAATAATTCATTTTTTTTCGTCTTAGTAAGAGCTTTTTGCCAACAGATTTTTATCTGTCTTTGTTTGGAGATCTCAAATGGATCAACTCTACCTTTTATCAACCTAAGATGAATGTGACACAGGGGTTTACCCTTTATGCAACAACAGGGGCAGAGAGAGAACAAAAGACTATGAAGTCTGCAGGGCGTGAAATTAAAATTCTCACATTGATACAAAAGACTCCACTGAGGTAATGACACAATGCTACAGTCCTAGCATGAAACCTTCCGGTTTGAATAAAAGTTAGTGCCATGTGACCTACAGTTGTACATCAGTAGAAACATTTTGCTGTTCACAAAAATATTTATATCCAAAGGGAGAAGATAAAAGAATTGGGGCAAGCTTCGGTGAAGCATCAACTTACTGAAGGGGACAGTTCTGGAAAAGTTACTGAGCTCCAGCAGCACCTGGATGAGTGAAGGGAAACTGCAACCCTGGTGGAGGGTGGCTCATCTATAGCATAACAGCAATGCCACCAACTCCTACCTCACCTCTTGTCCAGAGTGTCATGGTTCCCAGTGGTTCCAGGGCCAGTTCCAGTTTTAGTTCTGCCACTAATTAGCTTGTTTCTTTGTAAACCAACGGCTTGAGTTACAATTATGATCTGCCCTTGAGATGAAGCAACACCTCAGCTTTTACCAGAAGCTGGCTCTTCCACCACCAGTCTGTTTCTTTCCAAAGCCCAGAAGACAGGGGTTGGCTGTAAGGTGTATCAACTGGTTCACAGAGAAGTTTTATTTTAGGAGCAGCACATTTCTCAGTCATGAGCTGAGATTGTGAGGACAGCAGACATGGGGCTGCATGGAATGAAGAGACACTGACTGAAAAGTCACCTTCGAGCTAGCTGGAGCCATCCTGCCAACTACCCATGCAGGAAGGCACCACTTCATTAATGAAGAACATTTAGAAGCATCCTAATGAAAGTCCACACGGAATGCCATTTGTGGTGAATGGTCCAGTCTGCACCTGGTAGGACAGGTGTCCCAAGGCAAGATACCAAGTGTCAAGTGCATGGCCGTGCTGACTTCTGTTGTACAGACTTCTTCCAGGGTGACGAGAAGAGACAGCCCTCAACAAGAAATAAAGAACATCCTTTTCTTCACTGTGAACTGGCATGGTGCCCCAGCTCTGGCTTTCATCCTGGCTCTTAAAAATGCCTCAGTGGGGTTACTCAGAGCCCCAGAAAGAAGAAAATCCCTAGGGTACAACTTCTAGCATCCTTTTATTTATTTACTGAATAACATTTAACAAACAATCCCACTGAAAAACAATCCCATGGGTAAGTATACCTTTTATCTTATCTTCCTTATATATTGTTATTATTATGATTTAATATGAACATTAATCCAGGTGATTTTTAAACTGTCAAAATGTAGAAAGGATGAATTCTCCATGTATGCTAAGAAACACAACTGCACGCAAGGCTTTTACAAGACATGCAATTGTATACAAGGTTGGTCTGCTTTCTAAATAACTTGCCATCCTGGTATTAGGCTGGAGCCTTCTCGGCTCTAACGATTGGCTCTGGTTTTCAAGTAGCCCATGTCACAGGGAAAGCCTGAAGCAGCGTCCCTATTCTAATACAAGTCACAATCCACCTCAGAATTTTCCAGCTTTCTCAAAGGAAGAAACAGCCTCTCATGTATAATAGTAATCACTCTCCCCTTGCTGGCCAAAGGCTCACATTCCAGACAAGTTCATCATTTTATAAGCATTTAAGGACAAGTACAAAGCAACAAGATGATGCACTTTCAATCTCAGTAATAGTCTTACTTTAGTATGCACCCACGACAGAAAGAAAATCAATGAAATGCTTGGTAAGTAAACAGGTAATGCATTGGCCAATTACTCTTGAGCTTCAAGACCAACTTGGACTCTTTCTTTCATGGGTAATGTTAGGATTTATACAGCAAGTGGCTCATTTATATTCCCTATAAAGGTATAGAAGACATATTCCAGAAGTCTTAAGGCTAATGAAAATAACAATATTCATGTGTTTCCCTTTATTATTTACAAAGAACTTTCATATGTACCTGTCTCTTAAGTTTTGTGGTTAAACTCACAAAAGTTTACAGGTAATACAAAATGTTAAAATGAATTTCTCCACAAGAAATAAAGAGAAGGTAGGTTGAAAGGAAATAAAGGACTGTCATATCTTTTTTTGGGGGGGAGCTTCTTAATATCAAAAGCAAATAATTTACGGGGAAAATATGAAAAGTGTTAAATATGTTAAAAGTGGTATATACACACATATCAATACATATATTTGAATATATAAACAGTGTACAAAAGTGTCCAGCTGAGCTGAAAATGCATTAGTCAATGACCATTAACTACTGCATTATTCTGTTCTCTTCATTTAAGTATTCTCGTTGATAACGTCTTTGATTTACTCAGTGGCATACTTGGCACTATCATGCACAATCCTGACCATTCTTTTCCTAAGGCAAAGCAGGTAGCCTACACTAATATACAATAACCTTTTTCAATACGACTAATGACCTCAATTTGGACTTCAAGGGGACTAACTTCTTTCTGTTTTTCTCCTAGTGTCCTTCCTAAAGTAAAATCTGATGTTTTCCAGACATAGTTTCGTTTAAACCTAAAAATGAAAAAACCTTCAGTAAACACCTGTTCACAGAGCATAATCTCAGGAAATGTAAATTATACCTGGCCCCCTGTCAACTGGGAAGGCCAAAGATATCCGGGGAATGGCTCTTCCCTGTGCTGTGAATGACGTGGTGCCAAGTTTGCTTATCTACTTAGCATTTCTAAACTACCGGCCAGCAGAAAACCTGAAGATTTTGAAGAGAAGTTTAAACCATGTTATTCTGAAATCAATCTTAATTTTTAAAAATTAGTTAATTAATTAATTTTTTGGGGGTGCTGCACTGGGTCTTTGTTGCTGCGCGTGGGCTTTTCTCTAGTTGCGGTGAGCGGGTTTCTTATTGGGGTGGCTTCTATTGGTGAGGAGCACGGGCTCTAACCCGTGTCCCCTGCATTGACAGGTGATTCTTAACCATTGTGCCACCAGGGAAGTCCATATTTAATATTTTTGAAAATACTCATCTCTTTATTATTTTCTCCTCAAAATGTGTAAATTATTCTGAAATCGAGAGATAGATGTACACGTTTTCATTTTGATTTCATCTCTAAACAAAGGGTACGGTTCAGACATAGGATGGACAGTTGGAAAACTGAGGTTCCACGTGGTCAAGAGACTTTGTCAAGGCTTTGCTACTGCTAAGCTGTGAGGCAGGATGAATACAGGTCTTGGGACTTTAATTCTCAAGGCCTTTCCTGTAAGCCATGCTGCCTGTGTACACGCAAGGATTTTTAATTTGAGAAAACCAAAACAAAGAACTGGCCATAGGCTTAAGTAGAAGAAGCTCTATGATATGGCTGAACACAAGATAATGGAGTGGTATATATTCTATACTAAGTGAAAACAATTGTGAGACGTTATCTAAGCAATCAAATCCCAATGCAGGGACTTCCCTGGTGGTGCAGTGGTTGAGAATCTGCCTGGTTCAATTAATCTGGTTCAATTAATCCAGGTGAAGCCTAGAAATAGGTACTTTGTCAAAGGTTCCTAAGCGATTTCAATGTGCAGATAGATTTTAGAACCACTGCTCTGAAGGGAATTAAGCCCTTTCAGAATTTTTACAAAGAGCTAATTATGAGAAGAAATCCATTATCAATAACTTTCAATGCAGGGTTATTCAGTTTGCTTCTAAGCCACATTTCTGCATAACACTGTCACTCAGTGCATTTGGCAAGCGGGAGCCTGTGTCATTCACATGTACTGTGCTCCAGGTGCCCCCCAAAATCTTGTTGCCCAGAGCACAGAGAAAGAAGCTAACACTGAGGGCACACCGTGGCCCAGAACCAAGTTAAGGCTTTGCGTACCTAGTCACGTTTAATCCTCTGAGCAAATTTGCAAGGTAGTTATTAATACTCTTATTTTCACATGAGGAATCAGGCTCAGGAATGTTTGCATGGTGAATATTAAAAAATACAACCCTATCGCCCACCTCTGAGATGAGTCTAACCCTATTCCTAACCTTTTGTCAGGGAACTCACATAGAGTTTAGAATTACAATAGCAAGGTCCAAATCTGAGCTCTGTTTCTTATTGCTTGTGCGGTCCTGGGAAGTTCTACAATGACAACTACTATTAGCCATGTACCAAGACTCTGCTAAGTACTTTATATAAACTATGTTGCTTAATCATCATGACCAGACTATGAGGGAGATATTATTACCCCCATTTTATAGATTAAACTAAGTGATTTGTTCAAAACCACATAGGCTAGCATTCAAACCTAGGCCTATAAACCTAGGTGTTATAATTATTACTCCTGGGCTCGTAAATGTTCTATTGCCTCTCTGAGCTTTGTTTTCTCAAGATTGTGAGGATTACATTAGGTAACATACATAAAAGAATTTTTATAAAAGCATTTAAGTGCCTAGGACAGCAAGTGGCACTCAACAAATGTTTTTTAACATTGAAGTGAAGGGAATTTGATGATCTTGGACCAAAGGCACAAGTCTAAAACAGCAGTTGACGAGGCCAAAAACTGAAATGATAGCAGGAACTGGCAATACTGAAGAGATGTCACTAATCGCAGCATTTTCCAGAGTTCAGTGCCCTGGAGAAGACCCACCAGGAAGCATAATCCTCACCTATTGCTGGCTCAACAAAGAAATAACATAATTACGTCTTATGTTCCAAGGGTAACCTTAGATTTTTTGCAACTACTTGGAACTACAGAGTGTAAAATTTTGAAATGGGTTTACCTCCTATAAATGTGTGCCCTTTGTTTTCTTTTTAAATATTGTTTTTAAAACTACATAATACATTGTTATTGTAGAATATTTGGAAGATATAGAAAAGTGTGAGCAATAAAATAGCTCTTATAATCCCTTCCCCTAGAATTGAGAGAGATTTCCTGAAGCCAAGGAACTCTAAGTGGCTAGTACGTATAAGCTGTTGTAATGTACACTTTCCCTACTGTACGTTCGTCCTATGTCAAGAGTGTCTTGACAAGATTCCTCAAACTGGATTCATTTCTTGGAATTATACTGTGTCTTTATTATTTCTACTTAGCCTATTTGTTTCTGTTTTCTTAATTTACACACTCTATAAGCAGTGTGTGCAAGAGGAATGGATGATTATATTAATGGTTTTTAACAGTGGGAATTATTACAGTAACATCCCAAAATCATTAAAAGGAACATCTTTTCATCAAACACCTAAAAATTTCCATGCATTCAACTGTTCTTAGTAGTAATGCACCTGCCAGCAGGGAATTTCAATTTATCAACCTAGCTTCAATAAAAATCTTTTTGAATGGCTGGACTTTTCATCCTCCTGCTATGGAAGACAGGTGTATTTATAACTTCATATTTTCTTTTACATATTCAACCAATTCTTTTCTGAAGTTTTTGGATTATCCCTTTTTACTGTCATCATTTATGTGCAATATATCATTCAACTTTGTTTTTATTTTGTTATTTGCAATATACACAAAATGGAAAAGTTATAGTAAATGGCACTTTGATTGTGTGTAGTGTGTAAACTATTATTCAGAGGGCATATAAAGCTAAAATGATAGTTCTTGGCCTAGAAGCCCACACTTTTGGAAATCATTTTGAAAAAAATCTAAGAAGAAAATCTATCTAATACTTTGAAAATGAATTTTAATAGTCATTAAAAAGAGTTTTACAATGATACGTAATTTGTATGAACATATATTGTGAAAGGACATAGCCGAACTTGCCCAACACAAGATCTGATACATAATAGGCATTCAGTGAATAGTAGCCAGTATTGCCACATGTGGTCACCACTCATGTGCTCTATTGTATAGCAGCAGTGAGTTCTGCTGTTCAAACCTACCACATAAACCCAAGTAGTGCCTGTAAGGCTCTAGTTTGAGGTTTGGGATTTTAGTTTAGTTCCTGTTTCTCCACCTTGGAAGGATAACACATTATGTGCTAGGCACATGAGGGGATCTGGTTAAGTTCTAAAAATATTTGTGTGAATGTACAGGTGAGAAAAAAGTCTGATTTCTTAAAAAAGGATTTTGTTACAGTTAGGATTCTGGGCACAAGTGCAAGAAAGCGTTGCAATTTGGCTGTTGTGTGTAATAGAAACACAGCACTTCCTCTTCTGTGTAAGACTAAGTTTCTTCCTATCAAGTTATAAAAACAAATTCTAACTCTTAAAGTAAGTTTGTCGGATTCCTACTCTAAATCAGAATTTTATAGGCTTAGTGCCTACACCTCAGAACAAAATTCAAGTTTCACACAGTGTGAGAAAATGAAAAAACACTGAAACTTGGGATCAGAAGAAAGAAAGAAAGAAGTAAAAGACATCCAAATAGTTAAGAAGTAAAATTATCTCTTCGAATGACATGGTTTTATACGTAGGAAACCCTAAAGACTCCACACACACAAAAAACCTGTTAGAACTAATAAATGAATTTGGTGAAGCTGCAGGATACAAAATCAAGATACAAAAATCAGTTGTGTCTCTTTACACCAACAATGATCTATCAGAAAAGGAAATCAAGAAAAAAATCTCATTTATGATAGCATAAGAAAGAATAAAATACTTGGGAATAAATTTAATCAAGGAGGTGAAAGATTTGTACACTGAAAACTATAAAACATTGAAGAAAAGAATTGAAAAAAGACACAAGTTAATGGAAAGATAGCCTGTGTTCATGGATTAAAATAATTAAAATTGTTAAAATAGCCATACTACCCAAAGTGATATATAGATTCAATGTAATCTCTGACAAAATTCCAATGAAATTTTTTGTAGAAATAGAAAAAACAACCTTAAAATTCAAATGGAACCACAAAAGACTCCGAATAGCCAAAGCAATCTTGAGAAAGGAGAACAAAGTTGGAGGAATCACACTTCTTGATTTCAAATTATATTACAAACAGTATGGTACTGGCATAAAAAAAAGACACATAGACTCATTGGAGAGAGTCAAGTGCCCAGAAATAAACCCAAGCATAAATGGTCAATTGATTTTCAACAAGGGTGTCAAGATATGCAATCGGGAAAGGATAACCTCTTCAATAAATAGGACAGCATGTGGGAAAACTGAATATCCACATGCAAAAGCATGAAACTGGACCCTCATCTTACACTATACACAAAAAGCAACTCAAGATGGATTAAAGACTGAAATGTAAGACCAGAGACTATAAAACTCCTAGAAGAAAACACAGGGAAAAAGCTCCTGACATTAGCCTTCAAAATGATTTTTTGGATGTGACACCAAAAGCTCAAGCAACAAAAGCAAAAATAAACCAGTGGGACTACATCAAATAAAAAAGCTTCTGCACCGCAAAGGAAACATTCAACAAAGTGAAATGGCAACCTACAGATTGGGATTAAAATATCTGCAAGCTATACATCTGATAAGGGGTTAATATCCAAAATATATAAGGAACTCTTACAACTCAACAGCAAAAAGCAAACAGTCTGATGAAAAAATAGGCAAAGGACCTGAAAAGACATTTTCCCAAAGAAGACATAGAAAAACACTGTCTTCAAGACAGAGAGAAGTTTAAGTTTTAGATTGCAGGGTACTTGGATCCTTCCAGCCTGGGTTGGCAGAGTGTGGTCTCAGGTTCCCAATATTCTGAGCCTGGGTCCCTCAATCTCAAACTCAGTGCGCAAGGAGTCTCCACAAGCCACCTTCAAGTCAGCCGTGTGTGAGCATGACTGTGCAATGGGAATTGCTCTATAGAAAGCTCAGCAAGGTGGAAACTTACAGCAAAATTTTCAGAACACATTAAGCATATGGTCCGACAGCAAAGGAACAAGGTCTTAAAAAAAAAAAGAACAAATTAAGCTATTATTTTTTAAAAGTTCCCCAAATAAGCTATTAAGTCCTTCAAAGCACATACACAAATATTTTCCAACCTCCCTCAACAAAAAACAAGCTCTACAAAATCATCCCTCTTGACATAGCTCAAAAAACAAACCAAACAAAGTAAAACAAAAACCTTCAACTTGGTGTTGTGATAAAAACTAATCTTTCTGAAAAAACCTAGAGTAGTGAGGTGAACAGTACTTCCTAGAAATAGGCTAACTACAGTTCCAGTTCCAAAAATTCACTAATTGGGCATGATTTGGTGAGATCAGTCTTTCTCTCTTCACATCTCACAGGGAAAAATAAAAAAAGAGGTCAAGAGTACCAGTCTTAACTCTTACGAGTCAGGAAAGAACAGAGAGAAGGAGCCTTAGTAACCTTTTACTTCAGGGACCGAGCGTGCAAGCCTGCTGCTGTAAGGCCTGGTATTTGCCTCTGTCTATCAGTTTGGAAGGAATCATTACTGTGTTGTCATAAGACTGAGAGATAGAAACTCCACCAGTATTTTAAAAAGTGACAAGATATCTGTTTCACTGAACAATCCCAGAAGATAGTCTTCATTTTAATATAAAATGTTTCAGATTTACATACCTGAATAGAAAAAAGACACCAACATATAAAAAATATACTGCATGCAATAGACTTTTCTCCTTGGTCAAATTTGAAATAAAAGATTTGAAGATCCAAAGCTATATTAATGCAAATAACTGCCTGTTGCAAGTATACTTTTTGATTAAATTGGCATACATCAAGCACAATTAGAAAGGTTATTTATAATAAAGAAATACATAATTCTGCATCTTAATGGGGATGCCAATTACAGCTGATGGTTGTTAATTAACATTAACTTCTTTTGCTCTGGGTCTCAGATATTTCTTATATGGTCTGTATGCTGGCAACAGACACAACTAATTCTGCAAGGTACAAAAGGGTTAATTCTCAGCATCATTTGTGCTCATAACAAATTCATTGGTAACTTGCCCAGCTCTGCCTCCACATTGGAGACCTGAGGATCAAGTAGAATTGGTAAACTCTGACTCAGTGTCATGGCAGGAAAGGTATTTGTTCAACTTTCTGGGCAAAGGCACACCTACCCACCAGGTGTTCAGAATGACGGAGAAAAGCCCCTCCAGTTCTCTCTCCTGGCGGAATGGTCTGTGGGTGTTGCCTGTTCCAGGCAAGCAGAAATGCAAGGCATTGTTTAGTTCAGTGGTGCCACCCTCCTGTACTGAGATGCCCACTGTGCTTACTTTCTTGGACAGCTCAGGGGTGGGTGATCAGTATTGGAGGCCAGAAGTAAGATGGAAAGAGAGAAGCACTGCAGCTCTCAGCACAGAAAACTATTATAAAGCCCTCTTTGCTTGTGCTGTAAATTACATATTTATTTTGTTAGCATGAGATAGATGAATATTTCCACATACAAAGGTGCCCTGCTAAAATCAGGATAAGTGATATTAATGTTCTCTGGTCAGTATTATTGAACCTCGAAAGCAATAAACTTTATGCATCAATAAATATTACATTTGCAACATAATTAACATTCCTTTACTGTCTCTAGCACTTATTACACATTGTAACCGCAAGTCTACAATACATTATTCACATTTGGGGTGTCATCAAGTGATGGATTGCTGTAGGAGAGGTTGTCCTTTAAATAAATCAACAAATAAAAATGCAAATGTTAACATTTTCAGCCACAACTTCTCCCATCTTGAATGGGGAATGAAAATTTCACATTACATTGACACGCAGCAGAGAGAACAATTAACAACGTACACTGTGAATGAGAAAGATGACTTTGCCAAGCTAGGTTTTATCACCTGCACATGGACCCATATGGGACTCTTCTAGATGCTAGCACTTTTCAGAGAACAAAGGAAAACCTGTTGCCCACCAGCATCTGTCCCATCCCCATCCTTTTCTGCAGGTCTTGAAAATTCTTGGAATTTAGGGTAGACAGGGAAAGGACTTTTATTCTTGTTCTCCTCAGTACTTTCAGAGGTTTCTTGGGATGAAGAACAACAGGCTTTCCTCTTGCATTAAGAGTTTATATGTAGAGATTAACCAAGATGGCGGAGTAGAAGGACGTGCACTCACTCCCTCTTGCGAGAGCTCCAGAATCACAACTGGCTGCTGGACAATCATTGACAGGAAGACCCTGGACTTCACCAAGGAGGATACCCCACGTCCAAGGACAGAGGAGAAGCCACAGTGAGACGGTAGGAGGGGCGCAATCAGAGTAAAATCAAATCCCATAACTGTTGGGTGGGTGACTCACAGACTGGCGAACACTTATACCACAGAAGTCCACCCACTGGAGTGAAGGTTCTGAGCCCCACGTCAGGCTTCCCAACCTGGGGGTCTGGCAACGGGAGGAGGAATTCCTAGAGAATCAGACTTTGAAGTCTAGTGGGAATTGATTGCAGGACTGTGACAGGACTGGGGGAAACAGAGACCCCACTCTTGGAGGGCACACACAAAGTACTGTGTGCAGCGGGACCCAGGGGAAGGAGCAGTGACCCTGGGGGAGACTGAACCAGACGTACATGCTGGTGTTGGGGGGGTCTCCTGCCGAGGCAAGTGGTGGCTCTGTTTCACCGTGGGGATAAGGACACTGGCAGCAGAGGTCCTGGGAAGTTCTCCTTGGCGTGAGCCCTCCCAGAGTCTGCCATTAACCCCACCAAAGAGCACGGGTAGGCTCCAGTGTTGGGTTGCCTCAGGCAAAACAACCAACAGGGAGGGAACCCAGCCCCACCCATCAACAGTCAAGTGGATTAAGGTTTTACTGAGCTCTGACCGCCACAGCAACAGGGAGGGAACCCAGCCCCACCCATCAACAGTCAAGTGGATTAAGGTTTTACTGAGCTCTGACCGCCACAGCAACAGTCAGCTCTACCCACCACCAGAGCCTCCCATCAAGCCTCTTAGATAGCCTCAACCACCAGAGGGCAGACAACAGAAGCAAGAAAAACTACAATCCTGCAGCCTGTGGTCCAAAAACCACAGTTACAAAAAGACAGAGAAGATGAAAAGGCAGAGGGCTATGTACCAGATGAAGGAACAAGAAAAAACCCCAGAAAAACAACTAAATGAAGTGGAGATAGGCAACCTTCCAGAAAAAGAATTCAGAATAATGATAGTGAAGATGATCCAGGACCTCGGAATAAGAATGGAGGCAAAGATTGAGAAGATGCAGGAATGATTAACAAAGACCTAGAAGAATTAAAGAACAAACAAACAGAGATGACCAATACAATAACTGAAATGAAAACTACACTAGAAGGAATCAATAGCAGAATAACTGAGGCAGAAGAACGGATAAGTGACCTGGAAGACAGAATGGTGGAATTCACTGCTGCAGAACAGACTAGAGAAAAAAGAATGAAAAGAAATGAAGACAGCCTAAGAGACCTCTGGGACAACATTAAACGCAACAACATTCGCATTATAGGGGTCCCAGAAGGAGAAGAGAGAGAGAAAGGACCAGAGAAAATATTTGAAGAGATTATAGTCGAAAACTTCCCAAACATGGGAAAGGAAATAGCCACCCAAGTCCAGGAAGCGCAGAGAGTCCCATACAGAATAAACCCAAGGAGAAACACGCCGAGACACATAGTAATCAAAGTGGCAAAAATTAAAGACAAAGAAAAATTACTGAAAGCAGCAAGGGAAAAATGACAAATAACATACAAGGGAACTCCCATAAGGTTAACAGCTGATTTCTCAGCAGAAACTCTGCAAGCCAGAAGGGAGTGGCATGATATACTTAAAGTGATGAAAGGGAAGAACCTACAACCAAGATTACTCTACCCGGCAAGGATCTCATTCAGATTCGATGGAGAAATCAAAAGCTTTACAGACAAGCAAAAGCTAAGAGAATTCAGCACCACCAAACCAGCTCTACAACAAATGCTAAAGGAACTTCTCTAAGTGGGAAACACAAGAGAAGAAAAGGACCTACAAAAACAAACCCAAAACAATTAAGAAAATGGTCATAGGAACATACATATCGATAATTACCTTAAATGTGAATGGATTAAATGCCCCAACCAAAAGACATAGACTGGCTGAATGGATACAAAAACAAGACCCATATATATGCTGTCTACAAGAGACCCACTTCAGACCTAGGGACACATACAGACTGAAAGTGAGGGGATGGAAAAAGATATTCCATGCAAATGGAAATCAAAAGAAAGCTGGAGTAGCTATACTAGTATCGGATAAAATAGACTTTAAAATAAAGAATGTTACAAGAGACAAGGAAGGACACTACATAATGATCCAGGGATCAATCCAAGAAGAAGATATAACAATTATAAATATATATGCACCCAACATAGGAGCACCTCAATACATAAGGCAACTGCTAACAGCTATAAAAGAGGAAATCGACAGTAACACAATAATAGTGGGGGACTTTAACACCTCACTTACACCAATGGACAGATCATCCAAAATGAAAATAAATAAGGAAACAGAAGCTTTAAATGACACAATAGACCAGATAGATTTAATTGATATATATAGGACATTCCATCCAAAAACGGCAGATTACACGTTCTTCTCAAGTGCGCACGGAACATTCTCCAGGATAGATCACATCTTGGGTCACAAATCAAGCCTCAGTAAATTTAAGAAAATTGAAATCATATCAAGCATCTTTTCTGACCACAACGCTATGAGATTAGAAATGAATTACAGGGAAAAAAACGTAAAAAAGACAAACACATGGAGGCTAAACAATACGTTACTAAATAACCAAGAGATCACTGAAGAAATCAAAGAGGAAATCAAAAAATACCTAGAGACAAATGACAATGAAAACACGACGACCCAAAACCTATGGGATGCAGCAAAAGCGGTTCTAAGAGGGAAGTTTATAGGTATACAAGCCTACCTAAAGAAACAAGAAAAATCTCAAGTAAACAATCTAACCTTACACCTAAAGAAACTAGAGAAAGAAGAACAAACAAAACCCAAAGTTAGCAGAAGGAAAGAAATCATAAAGATCAGAGCAGAAATAAATGAAATAGAAACAAAGAAAACAATAGCAAAGATCAATAAAACTAAAAGTTGGTTCTTTGAGAAGATAAACAAAATTGATAAGCCATTAGCCAGACTCATCAAGAAAAAGAGGGAGAGGACTCAAATCAATAAAATCAGAAACGAAAAAGGAGAAGTTACAACAGACACCGCAGAAATACAAAACATCCTAAGAGACTTCTACAAGCAACTTTATGCCAATAAAATGGACAACCTGGAAGAAATGGACAAATTCTTAGAAAGGTATAACCTTCCAAGACTGAATCAGGAAGAAACAGAAAATATGAACAGACCAATCACAAGTAATGAAATTGAAACTGTGATTAAAAATCTTCCAACAAACAAAAGTCCAGGACCAGATGGCTTCACAGGTGAATTCTATCAAACATTTAGAGAAGAGCTAACACCCATCCTTCTCAAACTCTTCCAAAAAATTGCAGAAGAAGGAACACTCCCAAACTCATTCTATGAGGCCACCATCACCCTGATACCAAAACCAGACAAAGACACTACAAAAAAAGAAAATTACAGACCAATATCACTGATGAATATAGATGCAAAAATCCTCAACAAAATACTAGCAAACAGAATCCAACAACACATTAAAAGGATCATACACCACGATCAAGTGGGATTTATCCCAGGGATGCAAGGATTCTTCAATATACGCAAATCAATCAATGTGATACACCATATTAACAAATTGAAGAATAAAAACCATATGATCATCTCAATAGATGCAGAAAAAGCTTTTGACAAAATTCAACACCCATTTCTGATTAAAACTCTCCAGAAAGTGGGCATAGAGGGAACCTACCTCAACATAATAAAGGCTATATATGACAAACCCACAGCAAACATCATTCTCAATGGTGAAAAACTGAAAGCATTTCCTCTAAGATCAGGAACGAGACAAGGATGTCCACTCTCACCGCTATTATTCAACATAGTTCTGGAAGTCCTAGCCACGGCAATCAGAGAAGAAAAAGAAATAAAAGGAATACAAATTGGAAAAGAAGAAGTAAAACTGTCACTGTTTGCGGATGACATGATACTATACATAGAGAATCCTAAAACTGCCACCAGAAAACTGCTAGAGCTAATTAATGAATATGGTAAAGTTGCAGGTTACAAAATTAATGCACAGAAATCTCTTGCATTCCTATACACTAATGATGAAAAATCTGAAAGAGAAATTATGGAAACACTCCCATTTACCATTGCAACAAAAAGAATAAAATACCTAGGAATAAACCTACCTAGGGAGACAAAAGACCTGTATGCAGAAAACTATAAGACACTGATGAAAGAAATTAAAGATGATACAAATAGATGGAGAGATATACCATGTTCTTGGATTGGAAGAATCAACATTGTGAAAATGACTATACTATGCAAAGCAATCTACAGATTCAATGCAATCCCTATCAAATTACCAATGGCATTTTTTACGGAGCTAGAACAAATCATCTTAAAATTTGTATGGAGACACAAAAGACCCCGAATAGCCAAAGCAGTCTTGAGGCAAAAAAATGGAGCTGGAGGAATCAGACTCCCTGACTTCAGACTATACTACAAAGCTACAGTAATCAAGACAATATGGTACTGGCACAAAAACAGAAACATAGATTAATGGAACAAGATAGAAAGCCCAGAGATTAACCCACGCACCTATGGTCAACTAATCTATGACAAAGGAGGCAAAGATATACAATGGAGAAAAGACAGTCTCTTCAATAAGTGGTGCTGGGAAAACTGGACAGCTACATGTAAAAGAATGAAATTAGAATACTCCCTAACACCATACACAAAAATAAACTCAAAATGGATTAGAGACCTAAATATAAGACTGGACACTATAAAACTCTTAGAGGAAAACATAGGAAGAACACTCTTTGACATAAATCACAGCAAGATCTTTTTTGATCCACCTCCTAGAGTAATGGAAATAAAAACAAAAATAAACAAATGGGACCTAATGAAACTTCAAAGCTTTTGCACAGCAAAGGAAACCATAAACAAGACAAAAAGACAACCCTCAGAATGGGAGAAAATATTTGCAAATGAATCAACTGACAAAGGATTAATCTCCAAAATATATAAACAGCTCATTCAGCTCAATATCAAAGAAACAAACACCCCAATCCAAAAATGGGCAGAAGACCTAAATAGACATTTCTCCAAAGAAGACATACAGACGGCCACGAAGCACATGAAAAGATGCTCAACATCACTAATTATTAGAGAAATGCAAATCAAAACTACAATGAGGTATCACCTCACTCCTGTTAGAATGGGCATCATCAGAAAATCTACAAACAACAAATGCTGGAGAGGGTGTGGAGAAAAGGGAACCCTCTTGCACTGTTGGTGGGAATGTAAATTGATACAGCCACTATGGAGAACAATATGGAGGTTCCTTAAAAAACTAAAAATAGAATTACCATATGACCCAGCAATCCCACTACTGGGCATATACCCAGAGAAAACCGTAATTCAAAAGGACACATGCACCCGAATGTTCATTGCAGCACTATTTACAATAGCCAGGTCATGGAAGCAACCTAAATGCCCATCAACAGACGAATGGATAAAGAAGTTGTGGTACATATATACAATGGAATATTACTCAGCCATAAAAAGGAACGAAATTGAGTCATTTGTTGAGACGTGGATGGATCTAGAGACTGTCATACAGAGTGAAGTAAGTCAGAAAGAGAAAAACAAATATCGTATATTAATGCATGTATGTGGAACCTAGAAAAATGGTACAGATGAGCCAGTTTGCAGGGCAGAATTTGAGACACAGATGTAGAGAATGGACATATGGACACCAAGGGGGGAAAACTGCGGTGAGGTGGGGATGGTGGTGTGCTGAATTGGGCGATTGGGATTGACATGTATACACTGATGTGTATAAAACTGATGCCTAATAAGAACCTGCAGTATAAAAAAACAAACAAAACAACTAATACTAAACTTTCATTGGGTTATTTGTATGGAAATATGTTAATATAAATGTTTCAGACATTACATGAAATTTCTAAAAATCTTATATTTGTATTTGTATGGAAATATGTATGGAAATATGTTAATATAAATGTTTCAGACATTACATGAAATTTCTAAAAATCTTATATTTGTATTTGTATGGAAATATGTATGGAAATATGTTAATATAAATGTTTCAGACATTACAGGAAACTTCTAAAAATCTTATATGTTCTGGTATAAGGTTATAAGTAATAATCCTAGTTATTACTTTAAAATGTATATCTCAGAAATAACTAATTTTCTTGTCAACTGCATTATTATGAACTTTCATCAAATCTTTAACCATGGTCATTTTTAAGTCTTCTGTCATTTACAGACAGTTCTGGGTGTACTCTGATGATTTTGCAAATATGTTCCTATAAAAGGGTTTCATCTTCAAGAAATTCATGGAAAAGACTCTGACAAGTACAGGTTTCTGGTAACTGACTGTACTGCTGAACTGAATGAATAAGCATTTTCAGAACTCTAATGAAAAACTGATGAACTCATAAAAGTGCTAACAAAAGATCAAGATGAAAAAAAAATTAATTACATGGGACTGAGTGAACTAATGAGGATGAGTATAATTTTTGTGACTTTCTGTCTGAATTAAAAAAAAAAAATCCCACAAGGACTCAGAGGCAAAGAATATACAAATCAATTTTCACTGCAAAGTAAAGGAGCTGGTACAGTGGAGGATTACTGGACTGAATGTCAATATTATGACATAGTATGAGTGTGTTTCATGTTTGGTAATTGCAATCATTGTTGCTTTTGTTGTGGTCATCCATGTACAATGCTTGGTGTCAGTCTATTTATCTCTTGTAAAAATAAAATACAGTGTGTGTGTGTGGAAAAAAAAATAAAAAAAAAATAAAAAGGAAAGTGACCTCATGTCACTATTGTAAATGGGAAAAAAAAAAGAGTTTATATGTAAAAGCAGTCTATAAAAAAAGCCTTTTCTACACTTTGAAATAAAAATAATTCAAATAATCTTGATTCTGAAGTGTGGAAAGCAACCACTGTGCCTTCCTGGTAACTGATTTTCATAGTACTGAATCTTTTTTTTCAACTCTGCACTTTGTATAATAGACCTATAATATGCCATCAAGCACTTCTAAGGATAAAATCTGGTGTGTTACACATTGTTTTGTTTAGCCAAATGCTCATTATTTAAGAAGCTTCTGAGAATCTGTATTTAGCTGAACTGCAGCATTAAGAACTAATAGATAAAGAATCCTTTTTTTAAGGTCTGTAGATACGAGTCTTCACAGCGATTTTAACCTGGGCTTGTAAAACTCTACAAAGTTGATATGGTCATTTCAGAAAATGTGTGCTGAGGATGTACTATAAAACCCTTACTGGGGAAACATTTTATTCTTCTTTTTCATGCTTTTCTCTAAACTGAAGTGCAATCATCAAAAACACATTAGAGGGCTTCCCTGGTGGCGCAGTGGTTGAGAGTCTGCCTGCCAATGCAGGGGACACGGGTTCGAGCCCTGGTCTGGGAAGATCCCACATGCCGCGGAGCAACTGGGCCTGTGAACCACAACTACTGAGCCTGCGCGTCTGGAGCCTGTGCTCTGCGACAAGAGAGGCCGCGACAGTGAGAGGCCCGTGCACCGCGATGAAGAGTGGCCCCCGCTCGCCGCAACTAGAGAAAGCCCTCGCACAGAAACGAAGACCCAACACAGCCAAAAAATAAATAAATAAATAAATAAAAATTAAAAAAAAAAACACATTAGAGTAGTGTTAAACATCTCATTGAAGATCTTAGTGTCAAAGATAGGAAAATTCATTAAGTTTGAAAATCCAGATTGTCTTTCCTCTTTATAACTCCTCCAAAGAAATCCCTCAAGGTGAGCTAGGATGGATCCTCTCTGAGCACAAGCATTCATCCACAATGTTAAGTGGTCCAAGGTGGAAGCCCCATCAACCTTTCAGAACCACAACTCACTGTAGGTCTTTGGCAAAATGCCATGCATGGTAGCATTAAAAATAAAAGAAAGGAGTAATGGACAAAGAATGTGGTAAACTAGTTAAATTTTCTTTTGACTGTGGGTGGCTTCCTAAATAGGGACGTTGTCATTGTCAACTATTATAATATTTAAGATCACGGGCTTTGGAGTCTGAAATGCTGGCTCTACCTCTTACTAGCTATGTGACCTTAGGCAAGTCACTCAATCTCTCTGAACCTTAGTTTCCTGATGTTTAAAATGAGGATGATAGTAGTACCACCTCACAAGGCTGTGACGAAGATTAAATCAGATAATGCGTACAAAGGGCTGGGCACATAGTAGATGCTTAATAGATGATAGCCATTATTATTATCCTCTGTGTTGAGTCATTTCCCAAAAGTTCTTTAAAATTAAGTCTTAAAATATACATTTATCTGATAAGATGCTAGGAATTTAAGTGCTCAAACAATCATATCCCCAAGGAAACATAAACCAAGCCCTTTTGGTGTTGATGTTTATATATTCAGCCTTAAATGCATAATATGGGAGTTGGCTTATTAGATATGAGAAATTTTAGTAACATATTTCTTTTCCTGACTCCAGAAAAGGCTGATCAAAGTATTAACTCCTCAAATGTCTCTGGTGTAAGTAAATGTTGACAGTCATTTAACTGTAGTACAAAACCCACCACAGTTTTCAATATCAATGAATTCAGTTAGTTAAGCTTATAGTCCAAGTGTATAACCATTCCATGATAAGTTGGGAAGGACCTGCTGCTAAACAGATTTTTCGATGAAAGGCAGGATTAGCTTTGTGTTTCTGTGGAAATCCTTGTCAATTGCCATTACCAATTAAGGAAAAGCATGTATAAAGGAAAGGGCTCCATGAGTTCAACCTGGTCATATCTAGATGCTTCCGAATAAGGGCCTCTCTCTTGAGTAGGAGGCATTAACAATTGTCAAGATTTTTCAATACTTATTAAATAACTGAAAAAAAGTTCTTATCTGCAGAATATTAAAACAAAGATTCCCTGAAACTTACCGGGGGGTGTCATGTTGCAATGATGCTGTGGTTGCGATTATAAGCTCCTTTTGGCTTCCTGCTGTCATAGGAGATGTGGACGCATCTTTTCTAACTTCTGCCATTGTCCCTGCATGAACAGTAAAGGAAATAATTTGGGCATTTAATAAAAGGAAAAGTCTATTCTGAGTAATATATTCGTATAGGAATCCCCACGCTTTAGAAGCAAGCCATTTTCCCCCACGAAATGAAATGAAACAATGGCAGATGGAAAACTCGGTGAGTTGTTTTGGTTTTGTAAACATCAGTGATCCATAATATCTTATTTTTTAAAAAGTGCATTTGTGCAATAACAGACTAACTAGAGATTTTGGTTTTAAACCTGATGGCCTATCAAAGTCCTGCTGATTTGGGTTTATTGTAAAAATGCCCAAGGAGGTAGACTGCTTTATTTTGTTCCTTTTAACTATCAATATCATAAGAAAAGTTCTTTCCTCTCTTTGACAAAATTGATAATTCCAGCACTTTGTACTTCTACACCCTCCAAATTAAATTGATCCTAACCCCAGAACTTTCAAGGTAGACATAAATCTTGAATATTTCTTTTAAAGAACTCAACATGTAAGATGTTAAACAAGTAAGATGCAAAAACAAGTAAGATGCTCAACTAACCATTCTAGGGCTGATTTGGCCTTTGTTCCTTTCTAGCAAGAAATGTTTAGTTGATAATTACTTTCCTCTTCTAGAGTGCTCAAGACTAAGATGGCATGGACAGAAAGACCTTTTGTTTTTGTTTTATAATTATTATTATTTCTAATAATAATAAATTTCTCCTCCTCCTTTTTAAAAAAAAATTAACAAAATTGCCAACATTTTATTTATTAAAAATACAATAAGGCTTTTTCACTTATCAAATTCTCATGTTACAGCTGGAAGAGACCTTGGACATCATCTCATCCTACTTCGTATTTGATAGATGCTTTTTGTAGGACGAGCTCTCAGTAATGTTTTATTTTTTATTTTTAAAAAAATTTTTATTGGAGTATAGTTGATTTACAATGTTGTGTTAGTTTCTGCTGTACAGCAAAGTGAATCAGTTATACATATACATATATCGACTCTGTTTTAGATTCTTTTCCCATATAGGTCATTACCGAGTATTGAGAAGAGTTCCCTGTGTTACACAGTAGGTCCTTATTAGTTATCTATTTTATATATAGTAGTGTGTCTATGTCAATTCCAATCTCCCAATTTAACCCTCTCCCCTGCCTCCCCACTTTCCCCCTGGTAACCATAAGTTTGTTTTCTACATCTGTGACTCTGTTTCTGTTTTGTAAGTAAGTTCATTTGTACCACTCTTTTAGATTCCACATATAAGCGATATATGATATTTGTCTTTCTCTTTCCGACTTGCTTCACTCAGTATGACAGTCTCTGGGTGCATCCGTGTTGCTGCAAATGGCATTGTTTCATTCTTTTTTATGGCTGAGTAATATTCCATTGTATATATGTAACACTTCTTCTTTATCCATTCCTCTGTCAATGGACATTTAGGTTGCTTCCATGTCCTGGCTATTGTAAACAGTGCTGCAATGAACACTGGGGTGCATGTATCCTTTTGAATTATGGTTTTCTCAGGGTATATGCCCAGTAGTGGGATTGCTGGGTCGTATGGTAGTTCTATTTTTGTCAATTTTTGTATTTTTAGCTTTTTAAGGAACCTCCATACTGTTCTCCACAGTGGGTGTATCAAGTTACATTCCCACCAATAGCGCAAGAGGGTTCCCTTTTCTCCACACCCTCTCCAGCATTGGTTATTTGCAGACATTTTGATGATGGCCATTCTGACTGGTGTGAGGCGATGTATCATTGTAGTTTTGATTTGCATTTCTCTAATAATTAGCAGTGGTGAGCAGATTTTCATGTGCTTTTTGGCCATCTATATGTCTTCTTTGGAGAAATGTCTATTTAGGTCTTCTGCCCACTTTATGATTGGCTTGTTTGTATTTTGATAACGAGCTGCATGAGCAGTTTGTGTATTTTGGAGATTAATTCCTGGTCAGTTGCTTCATTTGCAAATATTTTCTCACATGTTGTGGGTTGTCTTTTCGTTCTGTTGATGGTTTCCTTTGCTGTGCAAAAGCTTTGAAGTTTAATCAGGTCCCATTCATTTATTTTTGTTTTTATTTTCATTACTCCAGGAGGTGGATCAAAAAAGATATTGCTGCGATTTATGTCAGAGAGTGTTCTGCCTATGTTTTCCTCTAAGAGTTTTATAGTATCTGGCCTTACATTTAGGTCTTTAATCCATTTTGAGTTTATTTTTGTGTATGCTGTTAGGGAGTGTTCTAATTTCATTCTTTTACATGTAGCTGTCCAGTTTTCCCAGCACCACTTACTGAAGAGACTATCTTTTCTCCATTGTATGTCCTTGCCTCCTTTGTCATAGATTAGGTGACTGTAGGTGCATGGGTTTATCTCTGGACTTTCTACCCTGTTCCATTGATCTATATTTCTGCTTTTGTGCCAGTACCATACTGTTTTGATTACTGTAGCTTTGTAGTATAGTCTGAAGTCAGGGAGCCTGATTCCTCCACCTCCGTTTTTCTTTCTCAAGATTGCTTTGACTATTCAGGGTCTTTTGTGTTTCCACACAAATGTAAAATTTTTTATTCTAATTCTGTGAAAAATGCCATTGGTAATTTGATAGGGATTACATTGAATCTGGAGATTGCTTTGGGTAGTCTAGTCATTTTCACAATATTTATTCTTCCAATCCAAGAACATGGTATATCTCTCCATCTGTTAGTGTCACCTTTAATTTTTTTTTCATCAGTACCTTATAATTTTCTGAGTACAGGTCTTTTGCCTCTTTAGGGAGGTTTATTCCTAGGTATTTTATTCTTTTGGATGCAATGGTAAATGAGATTGTTTCCTTAATTTCTCTTTCTGATCTTTCATTGTTAGTGTATAGGAATGCAAGAGATTTCTTGTATTAATTTTGTATCCTGCAATTTTACCAAATTCACTGACGAGCTCTAGTAGTCTTCTGGTGCCATCTTTAGGATTTTCTATGTATAGTATCATGCTATATGCAAACAGTGACAGTTTCACTTCTTCTTTTCCAATTTGTGTCCCTTTTATTTCTTTTTCTTCTCTGATTGCTGTGGCTAGGACATTCAGAACTATGTTGAATAAATGTGCCTAGAGTGGACATCCTTGTCTTTTTCCTGATCTTAGAGGAAATGCTTTCAGTTTTTCACCACTGAGAATGATGTTTGCTGTGGGTTTGTTGTATATGACCTTTATTATGTTGAGGTAGGTTCCCTCTATGCTTGCTTTCTGGAGATTTTTTTATCATAAGTGGGTGTTGAATTTTGTCAAAAGCTTTTTCTGCATCTATTGAGATGATCATATGGTTTTTATTCTTCAGTTTGTTAATGTGGTGTATCACATTGATTGATTTATGTATATTGAAGAAACCTTGCATCCTTGGGATAAATCTCATTTGATCATGGTGTATGATCCTTTTAAGGTGTTGTTGGATTTGGTTTGCTAGTATTTTGTTGAGGATTTTTGCGTCTATTTTCATCAGTGATATTGGTATGTAATTTTCCTTTTTTGTGATATCTTTGTCTGGCTTTAGTATCAGGGTGATGGTGGCCTCACAGAATGAGCTTGGGAGTGTTCCTTCCTCTGCAATTTTTTGGAAGAGTTTCAGAAGGATAGGTGTTAACTCTTCTCTAAATGTTTGACAGAATTTACCTGTGAAGCCATCTGGTCCTGGACTTTTGTTTGTTGAAAGTTTTAAAATCACAGTGTCAATTTCAGTAGTTGTGATTGGTCTGTTCTTATTTTTTATTTCTTCCTGGTTCAGTCTTGGAAGGCTGTACCTTTCTAAAAATTTGTCCGTTTCTTCTAGGTTGTCCATTTTACTGGCATATAGTTGCTTGTAGTAGTTTCTTATGATCCTTTGTATTTCTGTGATGTCAGTTGTAACTTCTCCTTTCTCCTTTCTAATTTTATTGATTTGACTCCTCCGCTGCCTTTTTTCTTGATGAGTCTGGCTAAAGGTTTATCAATTTTCTTTGTCTTCTCAAAGAACCAGCTTTTAGTTTCATTGATCTTTGCTATTGCTTTCTTCACCTCTATTTCATTTATTTCTGCTCTGATCTTTATGATTTCTTTCCTTCTACTAACTTTGGGTTTTGTTTGTTCTTCTTCCTCTAGTTGCTTTAGGTGTAAGGTTAGGTGGTTTATTTGAGATTTTTCTTGTTTCCTGAGGTAAGATTGTATTGCTATAAACTTCCCTCTTAGAACTGCTTTTGCTGCATCCCATAGGTTTTGGGTCGTCGTGTTTTCATTGTCATTTGTCTCTAGGTATTTTTTGATTTCCTCTTTGATTTCTTCAGTGATCCATTGGTTGTTTAGTAACACATTGTTTAGCCTCCATGTGTTTGTGTTTTTTACAGTTTTTTTTTCCTGTAATTGATTTCTAATCTCATAGCATTGTGGTCAGAAAAGATGCTTGAAATGATTTCAATTTTCTTAAATTTACCAAGGCTTGATTTGTGACCCATGATGTGGTCTATTCTGGAGAATGTTCCATGTACACTTGAGAAGAAAGTGTATTCTGTTGTTTTTGGATGGAATGTCCTATAAATATCAATTAAGTCTCTCTGGTTTAATGTATCATTTAAGGCTTGTGTTTCCTTACTTATTTTCTGTTTGGATGATCTGTCCATTGGTGTAACTGGGGTGTTAAAGTCCCCCAATATTACTGTGTTATTGTCAGTTTCCCTTTTTATGGCTGTTAGCATTTGCCATATATATTGAAGTTCTCCTATGTGGGTTCATATATATTTACAGCTGTTATATCTTCTTCATGGATTGATCCCTTGATCATTATGTAGTGTCCTTCATTGTCGTCTCTAATTTAAAATTCTATTTTGTCACATATGAGTATTGCTACTCCAGCTTTCTTTTGATTTCCATTTGCGTGGAATATCTTTTTCTATCCCTTCACTTTCAGTCTGTATGTGCCTCTAGGTCTGAAGTGGATCTCTTGTAGACAGCATATATATGGGTCTTGTTTTTGTATCCACTCAGCCAGTCTGTCTTTGGTTGGAGCATTTAATCCATTTACATTTAAGGTAATTATTGATATGTATGTTCCTATTGCCATTTTCTTAATTGTCTTGGGTTTGTTTTTGTAGGTCTTTTTTCTTCCCTTCCTCTTTCGTTCTCTTCTCTTGTGGTTTGATGACCATCTTTAGTATTGTGTTTGGGTTGCTTTTTCTTTTGTGTGTGTGTTACCTATTGTAGTTTTCTGGTTTGCACTTCCCATGAGCTTTTGAAATAGCAGTCTATATATATACAAGGTTGTTTTAAGTTGCTGGTCTCTTCATTTCAAATGCAATTCCCATTTCCTGCATTTGTACTCTCCTCTTCTCATGGTTGCTGGTTTAGATATCATATTTGTGTGTGGATGATTTCCTACTTTTACTGTATTTTTGCCTCTACCAGTGAGCTTTCCCATTTGTGATTTTATTTCTAGATGTGGCCTCTTTATTTCCTCCCTGCCTAGAGAAGTTCCTTTAGCATTTGTTGTAAAGCTGGTTTGGTGGTGCTGAATTCTCTTAGCTGTTGCTTGCCTGTGAAGCTTTTGATTTCTCTGTTGAATCTGAATGAGAGCCTTGCTGGGTAGAGTATTCTTGGTTGCAGGTTTTTCCCTTTCATCACTTTAAATATATTGTGCCACTCCCTTCTGGCCTGCAGAGTTTCTGCTGAAAAGTCAGCTGATAACCTTATGGGGATTCCCTTGTATGTTATTTGTTGCTTTTAATATTTTTCCTTTGTATTTAATTTTTGTCAGTTTGATTAATATAATACAATATAATATTATAATTAATATATAATCTCAGGCCCTTTCTCTTTCTCTTCTTCTTCTGGGACCCCTATAATGTGAATATTGGCGAGTTTAATGTTGTCCCAGAGGTCTCTTAGACTGTCTTCATTTCTTTTCATTTGCTTTTCTTTATTCTGTTCTGCAGAAGTGATTTCCACCACTCTGTCTTCCAGCTCACTTATTCGTTCTTCTGCCTCAGTTATTCTGCTATTGATTCCTTCTAGTATATTTTTCATTTCAGTTGTTGTGTTGTTCATCTCTGTTTGTTTGTTCTTTAGATCTTCTATCTCTTTGTTAAAGATTTCTTGTAACTTCTCAGTCTGTGTCTCCATTCTTTTTCCGAGATTTCGGATCATCTTTACTATCATTACTCTGAATTCTTTTTCAGGTAGATTGCCTACCTCCTCTTCATTTAGTTGTTGTTGTAGGTTCTTTATCTTGCTTCTTTGTCTGCAACATATTTCTTTGTCATCTCATTTTGTCTAACTTACTGTGTTTGTGGTCTCCTTTCTGCAGGCTGCAGGACTGTAGTTCCTCTTGCTTCTAGTGTCTGCCCCCTGGTGGGTGAGGTTGGTCCAGGGGCTTGTGAAGGCTTCATGGTGGGAGGGAATGGTGCCTGCCCTTTTGTGGGTCAAGTTGGGTCTTGTCCCTCTGGTGGGCAAGGCCATGTTGGGGGGTGTGTTTTGGGATGGCTGCAGGCTTAGTATGACTTTAGGCAGCCTGTCTGCTGATGGGTGGGGCTGTGTTCATGTCTTGCTGGTTGTTCGGCCTGAGGCATTCCAGCACTGGAACCTGCAGGCTGTTGGGTGGGGCTAGGCCTTGGTGCTGAAATGGGGACCTCTGGGAGAGCTCATGCTCTGGGGCCCCTGCTACTAGTGTCCTCGACCCCATGTGAGCTACAGCCAACCCCTGCCTCCCCACAAGACCCTCCAAGACCCCTAGGTAGGTCTAGCCAGGCTCCTATGGAGGTACTGCTTTGTGCTGGGTCCCAGTGCATTTGACACCTCGTGTGTACCCTCCAAGAGTAGAGTCTCCATTTCTCCCAGCCCTGTGGAGCTCCTACACTCAAGCCCCAATGGCCTTCAAGGCTAAATGCTCTGGGGGTTCTTCCTCCCAATCCCAGACCCTTAGACTCTCTTGGAGGGCTATTTTTATATGGGAACGTCCCTGTGTAGCCTGCATGGGTTAAGATATAGATATAGATATAGATATAGATATAGATATAGATATAGATATAGATATAGATATAGATATATTTTTTTTTTTTTTGGTGCAAGGGCTGTTTTTAGTATGGATGTCTGCTCGCTCTTTCCTCAGTGAATGCTGGACGTTATCCCCTTGATAGGGGTTTGACTGGTGTTGTGGTGACTAGAGCCTGCCCTGGGTATTGAGTGGGGCCTCCCCTTTGCTCTGTGGTTGTCGGGGTGGGGTCTGCTCCCTAGTTGGAGTAGAGACCCCAGATTTGTTTCTTAGCTGTGTTTCTGATCTGTGATGCGAGGTAGGTGGGATTGGAGCAGTCCCACTGGGAGAAAAGGCACTGAGTATTCCTCCTCTGGAGCTGTTCACCTGTGAGCATGCTATGTTGTGTCACCTTTCACCTGTTGTGTGAGCTCACAAGTTACTCTGTTATTGGCACTGCTCTCAGCCCCATCTTAACTGTGGGTATGCTGGTAGTTGGCCCTGGTGTCTCTCAGGCGTTGTTTTTACCAGGCCACCAACATAGATACACTGAAGTCATGTCCCAAGATTGCGGTAATCCTGGATCTGGACCCACTGTGGGCGCTATGGGGGCAGCTCTGACTCTGACCTGGACCAACCTCCGCATGTACGTGCCCACAAAGTCCACACCTGCTAAAGCCAGACCCATCTCAGTTGCAGGAGCACTTGTTGTCTGTTCAGATGTTCCGCAGGTGCTGAGTTTACCAAGCCAGTTGCAGGGGTTTAATCTGTGGTTTGTTCAGGTAAAAGGAGAGATTTCAGCTCTTCTTCCTTAGTCGCACAGCCCCTGGGGCTCAGCTTTGGTTTCAGCCCCACCTCTGCATGTGGGCCATCCATAGGCGTCTGCTCCCTGCCCAGTCAAGAGGGGGTGGAGGCGGTGACTGGGGGTGCACTGGCATGCTTTGGTGGGAGGGGGCAGAGGTGGCGACTGACGGGGATGTGCGAACCCACTCCAGCAGGAACCCCTCCTAGTGCCTCTAGGGGCGGGGGCCAGAGTGGGGGGAGAGAGGCTGTCATGGTGGCCCTGCCCTTCACATGTCACTCAACAATGGCACTTCACTTCCATGGTGGTCTGGGCTTCCTCCAGGAGCATTCCCAGATGTGGAGTTCCTCACTCCCATCCCCTCAGGCTGTCTCCACACAGCCCACAGCAGTCCTCTCCCCAGGTCTGCTCTCCAAACCCTACGTTCCAGCATCCAGCCCCCGTCCACACCAGCAGACACACAACTCAGGCTGGGGCATGCAGGGTTGTGTCATGGACCACCAGTGTAGGTCTCACTCTGTCCTGCCTGCCACAGACTGGCTGCTGTGCTCTCCTTCAGGCCCCTGATACTCCCCTTCTGTCTCAGCTGATCTCCCCACTGGCAATGGGGGTTCCCTGGGTGCAGGAACCTCTCCTCTCCTTCAGGTCCTCCCGAAGCCCCCACAGGGCGCAGCTCCCGTCCTGCTTCCTCTCTTCTTTTTTTCCTTTTCTCTTTTTCATCCTACCCGGTTAGGTGGGGATCTTTTCTTATCCTTTTAGGTGTCCGAGGTCCTCTGCTAGTGTTCAGCAGGTGCTCTGTAAGAATTGTTCCATTTGTAGATGTATTCTTGATGCCCCTGTGGGAAGAGGTGAATTCCATGTCCTCCTACTCCGCCATCTTCTCCTTCTCGCCGCTTCTTCTTAATATTATTTTCCACATAACACAAAACATTCCTGTCTTTTTATTGGAAGACTATAAAAATCTCATTCACAATTTTCTTCTGGTTCCTAGGAAACTGTTGCCCAGGCTGCTGAAAGAAGTTATTTGGGAAGAGTCACTATTTCTTTGATAAAAGGGTGAATATTTAAATGACCTGAAATCAGCCTTGGCTCTGGAATACCAGACCAGGAATACCATGTGCTAACTCTGGGAATGGCAGAGTTTAAGTGTGACCAGAGAAAATCAGGCCTGGAGAAGGCAAGAGTCTTATATCTGTAGAGATTAGCATCAAAACAATCACCAAGATCCTTGGTATTCAAAAGCCATACTCAATATTGACTGTTCTCTATCATGTAGAGATATAAAAGACCAGTCATCCAAATGTACAATTCAGACTTCTTATATACAAACCTGTGGGACCTTCAACCTAAACCAGTACTTTCTCATACTGGACACAAACTCCATTAGTTCATACAATGCATTCAGTCAGTAAATGTTTACCAAGTACCTAATGATTCACAGGGGTTGGTGCTAGGATTAAACTCAGGCTTAGTTTATAGAGAGGGGAAGGAAGATGTGAGAGTAAGAAATGAGATACTCTGAACAATCTGGTAAAGAATCATAAATAACTCAAGGCAGTATAAGGTAATAATAACAGCTAACATATATAGTATGCTTAGTATGTGCCTGGTACTGTTCTAAGCCTTTTCCATATACAATGCATTCTTTAAAAAAAATAGCTTTATTGAAGTATAATTTGAATACCATAAAATTTGCCCCTCTTAAGTGTACAGTTTGATAAATAGTAGTAAATTTATACAGCTATGAAAGCATGGCCACAACCCAGTTTTTAATATTTTTGTCATGATTTTACTTATTCATTTTTGTAATCCAGTTTTAGAATATTTCATCACTTCAAAAAGTTCCCTCATGCCCATTTGTAGTCAATCTCTTCTCCCTGTTTGGTCTGCTCCCATTACCCTCCAGCTCTATCTTTATAGTTTTGCCATTTCCAGAAATAGATACTATTTCTTAATATATAATTTACAGATAAGGAAAATAAGCTGTAGGGGACTTAAATGACGTGCCCAAGATCACAAAGCTAATAAGTGACCAGCATTCATATCCAGCCAATCTGATCCCAGGGTTTTCACCATTATGCTATACTGCTGTAAAAAACAATATGAAAAGTCTGAGGAATTCAGAAGTGGGAGAGATCACATCTGGCTGTAAGATTAGGGAAGATCTGATGCAGGAGGTGAACTTTTGAAAGAAAGGAATAAGGAGCATGGAATTAGCAAAAGCATTAAATTAAAAAACCTTAAGGCTAAATGTTTAATGTATTCAGGAAATATTTATTGAGCATCACTATGTCCTTTTAGCTTGCTAATCACTTTACATCACTTTACCTGCATTATCTCATTAATCCTTATAGCAGTCCATAAATTATATTATTGTCCTCAATTTACAGATAAGGAAGTGGAAACTGTGAAAAGGTCAAGCAGCGTGTCCAATATCACATAGGGGATGGTCGGAACAAGGCTGGGCTTTGAATGCAGTCAAGGTCTATTTGACTCTGAATTGCAAACTCTTAAACATTGTGTTAGTTGAGCTCTAAAATAAAATGAAGCAGCAACAACAATTTCAAAACCCAATCTGGGACTTCCCTGGCGGTCCAGTGGTTAAGACTCTGTGCTCCCAATGCAGGGGGCACGGGTTCGATCCCTGGTCAGGGAACTAAGATCCTGCATGCCACATGGTGTGGCCTAAAAAATAAATACATAAAAATTAAACAAACAAACAAATAAATGAATAAATTTTAAAAAACCCAAACTGATCTTTGGAGAGATTATTCTTGTGGCAGAATTTAGAATAGAGTGGAACAGAGAGAATGGAGGCAGGCAAAGCAGTTCACTACGACTACAACTGCTGGGTGGCATCTTGGGTGATAGAAGGGGAAATTAAAATAGGTAATAGGAGGAGAAACAACTGGAAGGGATTTGTGGCTGAGGTGAGAGGGGAGAAGAAATGCCTGGTAGTGATAAGAAGATAAATATCTTTTTAGTCACTATCACGGAAAACCTGAACATTAGTCTTCTTCTTTTTTTTTTTTTTTCCGTTTTGATACTTCTGTCAAAAACTTGGTTGAGACAATTGATATCTGATGGGGAAAATTTTAAAAAGAAATTTTAACAGAGAGTGCAGGGACTTCAAGAGTACGTAGAATCATGAGGAATCCCTCATGAGGCACAATAATGTATGTATACATGCTCATTCATTTTTTTGGGTAAAGAGACCATAGTTTTCATTATATTCTGAAAGGGACCCCAAAAAGTTCAGAATGATTGCTCTAAGGCATAGGGCAAGTTTATTTCTTTTTCTTAATTCTATAAGCTCTATTCCTTATTAAGTTTCCAGAAAGCTATATATCAGCTTTTAATTATATTTGTTCCTTCTATAAAATTTGATTTAATATTAAGTATACCAACAATTACATAGTTAATGCATATTCATAGAATGACATATCTCTCTATATTTATATACACACACACACACACACACACACACAACCACACCCACACAAAGACAATGTACACATTTTAAAAACAAAAGTGCTGGTAAGACTATCATCCACTAAGCAGATAAATCTCATGTATAAATGCATATGTTTATATATATGTAAATATATGTGAATATATTTATGTAAATAAACACACACATATATTTTTGCATACACAGATGGTATTGAACATAATGGATCATGTCCTATTTATACAGAGCTGGGGGTATGTCTGCTCATCCATCAATCAACATCTCACGATAAGAGAACTTCTTAGAGTTAACATTTAAGAAAACTCTGTTTCTTGACCCGTTGTTTCATTTTGCATTTTTAAAATAGCTGAGCTATATTATAGTATTCAGTTTAGTTTAAAGAATAAATGATAAAGAAAATACCAGGGTGAGCCCTCTCTAGATCAAGAAATAAAATACTGGCAGCATACAACCTGGAAGCATCACCAATACCCATTCCCGATTACAATCTCTTCTCACATCCAAGAGCCAGCCACTATTCTCATAAGTACTCCCTTTCTCTTCTCTATAGTTTTACCACTTATGTGTGCATCCCAAAATGTGATTTAGTTTTGCCACTTTTGAACTTTATACAAATAGAAATATACTGTATATATTCTTTTTGAGACTTTTTTTGCTCAGTATTATGTCTGTGAAATTGATCTGTGTTGATGATTCATGTAGCTGCAGTTTGTGTTCTTTGCTATACAGTATTCCACTGTATGCATTTATGACTTTTTATCCACTCTGTGATTGATGGACATTTGGAATATTTCTGGTTTGGGGGTAATGTGAATAATGCTGCTCTGACAGAGGCCGCTAGTTATCCACCAAAACACACTCTTCCCTTCTTCCGGGGTACACAGCTAGATTATATTCCCCAGTCTTCCCTGTAATTATGTATGGTCAGGTGGAAAACTAGTGGACATGACGTGTGCCATTTCAGGCCTGTCCTATAAAAACCTTGAAGCCTTTCACGTGTACTCTTCCATTCCCTTCCTACTCGTTGTTGACCTGCTGTGGCAGGGCCAACAGTTTCTTACACAAACTCTTTTAGAAAACAAAGGAGAAAAAAAAGACTTCCTGACTCATTAAAAAAGAAAACTGTGGTGAAATACACATTTACCATTTTAACCATTTTAATGTGTACAATTCACTAGTATTAGGTGCATTATAATGAATGTTGTACAACCATTGCCACGCTCTAGTTCCATAACTTTTTCATCACTCTAAATGGAAACCCTGTACCATTTAAGTAGCCATTCTCCTTTTCCCCCTCTCCCTGAGCCCCTGTGAACCACTAATCTCCTTTGTCTATTCTGGATATTTCATATAAGTAAAATCATACAACATGATTCCATCAACATGGCCTTTTGTATCTGGCTACTTTCACTTAGCAAAATGTTTTCAAGGTTCATCCACATTGTAGCATATATCAGAAGTTTATTCCTTCTTATGGTTAAATTATACTCCACTGTATGTATATATTGCATTTTGTTTATACATTCATCTGTCCATGGACATTTGCGTTGTTCCCACCTTTTGGATATTATGAATAGAGTTGTTATGATCATTTGTGTACAAGATTTGCTTGAAAGCATTTTGTCAATTACTTTGGGTATAAACTTACGAGTGGAATTGATGAGTTATATGCTAATTCTATGTTTAATGTATTGAGGAATCACCAAAGTGTTTTCCACAATGGCTCCATAATTTTAAAGTTCTAGCAGCAATGTATGAGGGTTCTGATTTCTCTGCATCCTCTCTAACTTATTTTACATTTTAAAAATTATAACAATCATAGTGGGTGTTAAAGTGGGTATCTTATTTGATTTGGATTTCCCTAACGATTAGGGATGTTGAACATCTTTTCATGCTTGTTGGCCATTTGTACATCTTCTTCAGAGAAATGTCTTTTCATGTACTTTGCCCAGTTTTTAAATGGGTTGTCTTTTTGTTTTTGAGTTGTAATAGTTCTTTATATATTCTGGATACCAGACCCACATAAGATACAAGATTTTCAAATTTTTAACCCACTCTGTGGACTATCTTTACATTCTCTTGATGGTGTTCTTTGGCACAAAAATTTTTAATTTTCATGAAATCAAATTAATCTATTTTTTCTTTTGGTTGCTTGTATTTTTGGTGTCAAATCTAAGAAACCACTGCCTAATCCAAGGTCACGAAGATCTATACCTATGTGTTCTCTGAAGAGCTTTATAGTTTTAGCTCTTATATTTAGGTCTTTGATTCATTTTGAGTTAATTTTTATATATGGCATGAAGTATACAAATGAAGGATCCAGCTTCATTTTTTTCACATATGGATAGCCAGTTGTCCCAGCATCATTTGTTGAAAAGACTATTCCTTCCCTATTGAATTGTCATGGCACTCCTGTCAAAAATCAATTGTATCAACTATCTATCTATCTACCTACCTACCTATCTATCCATCTCTAGCTATCTCCTTATATCAGTACCACACTGTTTTGATTACTGTACCTTTGTAGTAAGTTTTGAAGTTAGGAAGTTTGAACCCTCCAACTTTGTTCTTCTTTTTCAAGACTGTGTTAGCTATTGGGAACCCCTGCAATTCTTTATGAGTTTTAGGATCAGCTTTTCCATTTTTGCAAAAAAGTGTTGTTGGGATTTTGATAGGAATTGCACTGAATCTGTAGGCCAATTTGCAGAGTACTGCCATCTTAAGAATATTAAGTCTTCACATCCATGAATGTGGGATGTCTTTCCATTTACATCTTCTTTAATTTGATGCAGCAATGTTTTGTACTGTTCAGTGTACAAGTCTTGCACTCAGTTAAATTTATTGCTAGGTATTTTATTGTTTTGATTCTGTTATAAATGGAATTGTTTTCCTGTTCCTTTTCAGTAGTTCATTACTAGTGTATAGAAATACAATGGATTTTTGTTTTAAATTCTTTCCTGAAACTTTGCTAAATTCATTTATTAGCTCTAAAAGTTTTTGTGCAATTAGCTGTAGTAGTTTTTGGGTTTTTTTTGCATTCTCTAGGATTTTCTATGTATAAAATCATGTCATCTGCTAATGCAGTTTAACTTCTTCCTTTCCAACTTGAATATGTTTTATTTCTTTTTCTTGCCTAATTTTTCTGTCTAGAACTTCCAGTAAAATGTTGAATAGAATTGGCAAAAGTGGGAATACTTGGCTTGTTCCTGATCTTAGAGGAAAAACTCGCAGTCTTTCACAATTGAAAATGACATTAGCTGTGGGTTTTTCATAGATGCCCTTCATCTTGTTGAAGAAGTCCCTGCTACTCCTATTTTATTATTGTGTCTATCATGGAGTGTTGAATTTTGTCAAATGCTTTTTCTGTGTTAAGATGATCATATTTTTTATTTTTATAATATGGTATATTGTATTGATTGATTTTCATATGTTGAAGTACCTTTGAATTCCTGGGCTAAATCCTATTTGGTCATGATATATAATCCTTTTAATATGTTGCTGCATTCAGTTTGTTATTATTTTGTTGAGGATATTTTCATCTATATTCACAAGGGATTTTGGTCTGTAGTTTTCTTTTCTTGTGATGTCTTTGGCTCTGGTATCAGACTAATGCTGGCCTCATTTTAATGATTGAGTAAGTGTTCCTTCCTCTTCTATTTTTTGGGAAGAGTTTGAAAAAAATTTGTGTTAATTCTTCTTTAATATTTGGTAGAATTCACCAGTGAAGCCATCTGGTCCTCGGCTTGCCTTGTTGGGAGTTTTTTGATTACTGATTTAATCTCTTTACTTGTTATAGGTCTATTCAGATGTTCTATTTTTCTTGAGTCAGTTTTGGTAGTTTGTGTATTTTTAGGAATGTGTCCATTTCATCTAGGTTTGTTGCCTTTTGGTTGTCTATTGTTTGTCTCAACTGTTATTTTTTACCCCAGGTGGCAGTGTTCACTTGGCTTTCAGTATTTTCAAGGAATGTCCTACATGTAACTGCTTCTCTGTCCTGAAAAAGTTCAGAGGTAGGAAAAACAAAGGCAGTCTCCTTGTATCAGTCTTTTGGGAAATCCAGACAGGTTGAAACAGACAAACACAACTCCTTGAGAATAAGGTCTGCTTCCTCTGGGACCAGGTACTCACACCTGGAACTTGGCTGCCATCTACAAGACTGCTGCCACACTGTGGAAGGGGGCAGGGCAAGGATAAATTAAAACCTCATTAAGTTCTCCTACCATGTTTCAGTGGCCTTTTTTCCCGGTTAAGCATTTGCTTGGTTTCCATAAATCATTCACCATCTTTCAGAGCTCTGATAATGTTGGTTCTGACAGTATGTGCCAGGTTTTTCAGTGTTTCTGGCAAGGGACAAGCCCCTGGAAGTCCCTACTCTGCCATTTTTGCTGACATGCTCCTGACTCATTTATGACACTAGTATAACTCTGATACCAAAATCTGACAAGGTCATTACAAAAAAAAGGATATTACACACCAATATCTCCCAATCAGTGTAATTCATCAAATTAACAGAATAAGGAAGAAAACACATGATCATCTCAATAGGTGCAGAAAAAAAAGATGTGATGAAATTTAACACTCATTATGACAAAGGCTCTCAGCAAATGAGGAGGGAACTTTCTTAACCTGATAAAGGGCATTTACAAAAAGCCTACAGCTAAAATCATACTTAATGGTGAAAGACTGTCTGCCTTCCCTATGACAATGGGAACAAGGCATGAAGTCCACTTTTACCATTTTATTCTACATTGTAATAGAAGTCCTAGAGAGTACAGTGAAATAAGAAGAAATAAAAGGCATAAAAAGATTGGAAAGAGAGTAACTGTTATGGACTGAATTGTGGTGTCCCCCTCCACCCCCCGCAATTCATATGCAGAAGTCCTAACCCACCCCCCCCCCCCCAGTACAGCTCAGAATGGGACTGTATTTGGAGACAGGGCCTTTAAAGAGGTAATTAAGGTCAAATTAAGTCATATGGGTGGCCCCTAATCCAACATGACTCTTTGTCCTTATAAGAAAAGGGAGACACACCAAGGATGCACATTCACAGCAAAAAGGGCATGTGAGGACACACTGAGAAGGCAGCCATCTGCAAACCAAGGAGAGAGGCCTCACGGGGAAGGACTGGAAAGGAACGTGAGGAAGTTTTCATGAATAATGGAAATGTACTATTTCTTAATTATGTAGGTATATCCAATTGTCAAGGCTTATCAAACTGTACTATTAAGTCCTGTGCAATTTTATTGTATATAAATTAAACCTCAATTAGAATAAAAGAAAATGAAAAAACCCCCACAGTTTTCTTGGCTCTTAAGCAGTGATGTTTTTAAGACCCCACTCTACTGACCTTCTTTGACATTACCAATCAATCACCATTAGGACTTTGAAGGGACCAGCACATACACTTCTTAAGCCACTAAATCATTGCAGGGACTGAGGTCAAAAGGTCTAATTGATTAGATCCTTGTTGCGGGAAAATGGGGCAAGGACACAAAAAGAAAAATTAACATATATACAGTCAACCTTTGAACAACGTGGGGGTTAATGCGAGCGTAACTTAGAGTTGGCCCTCCATATAGGCGGTTCCTCCACATCTGTGGATTCAATCAATCACGACTGTTTAGAACTGCAGTATTTACTACTGAAAAAACTCCGCATGTCAGTGGACTCGGCAGTTCAACCCTGAGTTGTTCAAGGGTCAACTGTAATATATTAATTCATTAAACAAATACATTATGAGAACCTACCACATATTAAGCAACATTCAAGGAAATGGGGAAACAACAGTGAACATAAGGAGTGCTTATATTCTCATGGGAGAAGACACAAAACATACATAGTAAGTAAGTAAATTATATAGTATTTTGAGATACTTCTATTGCAGAGGATAGGAAATGTAGAGCCTCTGGTTCAAGTTACTATTCGATATATAGCAACTTCAACTCTGAATGTTAGTCTCTTGCGTTTGAATTTTTTTTTTGAGGGGACTGGGCAGGACGATTTAATCTACATGTTTAGGTTTATTCATAGCTCTATACTATGCTTGTCTTCTGTGTTCTAATGATAAAGGTATCAATTTTTAACAAATCTTTTAGCTCAGACTACTGGGAACCAGAAGTAATATATTGTGGTATCCTTTCTAATGATTAAACATATAATAATAATGATAATGCTAATAATAAAAGAAACATGAATAAATGTTCCTTAGAGGCAAGATGGAAATGGTTTCTGTACTTTAGATACTCCTACTTGCTTATTTCTTTAATCAGGACTGTAATATTAATCCAACATGGGCTACAAAGATTCTCACATCACTGCAAGCACAGACTCACTTAGAGGAACAACTAGGAGCTTCAGAGATTATTTCTCACTTCACATTATTCCTTCATTTCCAGTAAAAGAAAAATGTGTTTGGGAGTCTCTCAGGGAGTCTCAACCAGTGACAGCTGCTGTATATTATATAACCTAAAAAACCCCGAAAGACAAAATGAAGGGCATGGTCAATACCATCAGGTAAATCCAATTTATTCTAGGTTCAGCCTCTCTCATGCCCTCTCAAAGTGTTAAGGGGAGTCAGAGATCGATGTCAGAGAAATAAACAGGAGGTAGCTCTAAATGTAGTATTGGGCTTTGTAGTATTGGGTTAGTATTTTCCTAATTAATTCTGGAACATGCGTGCTCAGTGGCCTCACAACCTCTGCCAGCCCATCAGCATAACAGGAAAAAATATTCTCCCAGATTCGAGGGCTCTTATAAAAGAGAGTCAGTGATTGTTCAGGAAGGGGAGGTTCTAGGCAAGCTAGGAGAGAATAAAAATACTGCTGTGTAGGGAGGAAAAAAGAAGAATGAAGATTGGGTATTTTTAGATTTATGCCTTTGGCTTAAAAGTTCTTGACTCAAGTTTGGATTTTCCTAAGTAATGTCTCCTTGTTCCACAGAGCTCAATAAAAGCAACTAAGACAGAACATTCCAAGCATCTATGACTGAAAAACAATTTATATTTTAAGCATAATTCTGACAATACTGTACTGTACTTATATTTTTGCAATCACAAGGTTATTTCTTGAGACAAGAATCAGGTCTGTTTTGTTTTTTATACATGTTTAGTATTAATAAAGTTGACAGAATGGTGAGGAAGATAGGAGAGGTAAAGGAGAAAGAGACTGATAATAAAGATTAATGGTCCTGCAGTAAATGTCCTATGTAGTACTTAATGATTAAAGGACAACAAAAGTAACAAAGGATATTAAACAGAAGAATAATATATTTAAAAACTCAGATACGCTAAAGAGAGGAAAGCAATTAAGGAGATGCTAAACCAAGCAGTGTAACTTAGGTAATTGGTGTCAGGTCATTGCCTTATGCTAAACAGGGGGTCCAATCCCGCTACAGCACACCTTGGAAAGTTGGTCTCCCACAGCAAATGCCAATGCAATAACTTTGCCCTGTACTGTGATCTGTGTATACCACCAGCTCTGCAACGGGCAGAATGGCTCAAAGGGGCAGTTTTAGCTCCTCAGTGATCAGGTATACCATAATTTTGCTAATGGCTCCATACTAGATTAAAAGAAGAGAAAAATACAAGACAGCATTTCTTATGAGTAGAAGAAAAAGTTAATAGTTGCTGTGAATACCTTGAAACAAAACTCTTTTTAAAAGATGAAAATTTTTCCATTTTTCTCACTATAGTGCTACAACCCTCCCCCCCCAAAAAAAGAAAAGAAAAAAAAAAAAACTAATGAAAAAAATAAAACCATGAGTGAAAACTGTTCTTGAAAACTGCAGAATTATAACAGCTTTCTCTTGGTTAAATTGATTGGTATAGTAACATTATAAAATGACTATCAGGATTCATTGTGCACAACAGAAAGTGCTGAAATGTCAGCAGACTACACAGCAAAAAGTAATGGGTTCTGAACCCCTGTTAGTCAAAAATGATTTTGCTTCAAATTAGAAATTGATTTTTTTTTTTTTTTTTTTTTTTTTGGAAAAAAGCCCTTTCTAGACTTCCGGCTTCTGTAGCTGGGCTTGGGAGAGATTAACCTCCACCATGGCCAGGGCTGGCCTGATGATACCTTTCTCAAAGTGCCTTTTCAATTGCAGCTTTCTAATGTTGCTGTGGTCTCAACCAATAACACAAGTTATTTGTCCCTTTGCTATCACACTGTATTTTTCTCATTTTGCTATTTTATTTTAGTGCTGACACACAACACAAATTTATTGTCAAGTTAATAGAAGACTATGTTGAGCCTTGCAGTGTAACTACCACACCAATTCTGACTGGTTCTCCACTCTCCAAAGTGCAATGACTAAGAATAGAGGGAGCCAAAAGTAAGAGTTTCCCATCTCTGAAGGACTACTAATAGAGAAAGTAGAGAAGATTCCATCTCACATACTAAGTCTCCTCAATTTCATTTTTGTTTCTGGTAGCAAAGTCTAAAAAGACAAAAGTTGTTCTAAGTTGTCCTAAAACAACAGAGGTCTGCAGAACTTTTGCCCTATGTCAAACAAAATGTACCTTTGCTTTTGTTTCAAATTGTGGATAGTCTCCCTTCTGAAGCTTGGACTAATTATCATCTCTCAGTTATCTGGGAGAGGACTAAGCGATTTCTAGATTAATCATAATTAAAACCAAAAAACATGACAAAGTTGGCAGCTGATGAGGAAAGGCAGAGAGTAGTATACCTGTAAGATCTCATAAAGCACTGCTCAATTCTCAAATAAATAAATGTGAGAGTGGTTAGAGAGATTATGAAAAGTTGGTTGATTAACACTAGCAGTGGGCAGTGCTAGCTAGCTAGCCCAGTAAAACAAGAGGTAAACAAGGAGGAAATCAGGGTTAATGGTTGTGAGCAGGAACAAAAGATGTCTGGGAAAGAGGCATGAGCAGAAGGGGGCTCTGAGACCTTTTGGGCCCTTTGTTTTCTGTACATCATTTCTGACCGATGAAGCTCAGACTTGTTCCATTCTGTCCCAGAGTCCCTCCTTTAATGATTCCAGGAGAGATTTAAGCCAAAAGTCACTCCAGAAACAACTGGAAAATGCAATTAAATTTGACTGCCTCACTCAACCTTTCACATAGTTATTTATAATTGATTTCTTTTAAAATATCTACGACATATAAAATAGGAAGGCACTTCAAAGACTGCTAGGCAATATAGGCTTAAGACGTATGAGGTTCTGTTTTAGCCGCAATGACCTCTCCTCCACCCTCCTTGTATTTCCAGTTAATCGAGGATTAACTGTAGTTGTTAGAGTTTACTTTCTCAGCAAAGATTTATGTTCAATTTCTTGTCCTCTTTATTTGCTTTAAGCATTATTTTATGTCTATGACCACATTTACTGCTTAATAATTCTTGCAGTTTGCTGTTTGCAAAAAGAGGGACACATTAGACAGTTTCTCATATGAGTGTTGTAAGAGAAATGTTGATGCAATTCACTGATCTAGGTGACGTGCTACCTTTGGCCTTGCGGGCCCATGTCAGTTTGTAACACATTTGACTCTTGTTCAGGGTTATAGGAAATCATCTGGAGCTCATGGCTAGCAGCCATCAGCAACCACCTGCCCCCAAGAGCTTCCCGTTTTGCTACTACAGATGCTGAGCTTACCTCTTTGGGGTTGATATGCATCTTTCTTTTGATCTGTCCACAGGGCATCATCTTCCATATGTGACTGAAACCCAACTGTCTTCTTCTCCCTTCTATTCTCTCCATTGTTAGTAGAGTCTTGGTAATTTTTGCTGGATGATGATGTTCCAAGCGTCCAGCCATCATATTTTGACTTCAATAAACTGAAAAGAATAAACATTTATGAGCTGTAGAGAGCACAGCAGGGGGTATAGATCACACAAAGGCATATACATTCAGTATGAGTTGAAATGCAATTCATGGCAATAGAAACTTTCTTTTTCTTATCTTTTATTGATGTATAGTTTAAATAATTTACTGAAGGTCTATTTTGTGTTCTGCCAAAACAGTTTTGGAGAAGAAATGGTTTTTATCCTCAAAAAGTTTATATTTGGGGTTGGGGAAATGAGACTCAGACCCTAAAACTGCTAATAAAGCCATAGAGTATGACTAAGAACCAGAGTATCTGTAAAAATAAAAAGTATGCTAAAACAAGGCTTGCATAACTAAAATGTTTCCGAGTACTAAAAATGAACATAAGATTAAAATATCACCAATTTGCTTCAAAATGCATTTGTGTTTCTCATTTTCAATTGTTATAGTATTTATTATGTAGTCAGGGTATGTGAGGAATGGTATTATAGTGCTTGTGGGAGAATTGGTCTCTGTCCTCACATAATTTCATTATAAAGTCAACAAGGCAAATATGGAGTAAAAGAAATTTTAATGAAAATAAACACACGTGTATATGTTTTTCTCTCCAATGAACTATGTTCCCACCATTAGCACAATCCCACTTATAACATTTTATTTTTTAGAGAGAAATGTTATGATGATGTGTATCCCTTACTATTCTACCAGCCCCTTCCTTCTAATTTAAGTTCACCATAGACTCGTGATACTTTAGTTTTGTCTTCCCCATGACCATAAACAAGGTGAAAATTAAAATGAAGAAAAATAATTTATTCAGAAAGTAATATTCTAAAAACTAGGATATTTAAACTCCCCAGCAGCAGAGGCAATCTCTAGACAAGAATAAGTTGATGGAGTATTACTGGATCCATTATGAATCCTAGGTGGCCCTTGACCAGGATTCAAATCACATAAACCCATCAAAGTCACTGGGCTTCTTTTGTGTGGATCAGAATTTTTAGTAATGTTTGCTCACATCATAATTTATTAATAAAAACCAATACATTAAATGGTTTTAGGTTCAGAGTGGTAAAAAGAAACAAACTATTAGCAGTATGGCTTTACAGGGGCATAAAGCAGTGTATTAAATTTATACACTTAAAATTTTTTTTACCAGAACCCAAGGATCACTTTCCCTTGTGGACCTACCAGTGGACGCATATCTTAGCTAATGTAACTTCTACTCATGGGACAGGAAAATACGGAGAATAAAACTATATTACTGTTAATGAAAGATAAGTTTACCTCAACCCAGAAGTCCCAAACCCTGGCAAATCCAACAACTACATCTCTACTTGTTCTTACAGAAAAGTTAATGTGACCAAGATTACTGGGTTCCCCCAAATCATACATTCTCAGGTCAGCCAAGCTCCCAATACTAGCCAATGTTGATCACTCCCAATACTGAATAGTTCCTTCCATTTTACACAGAAGATTGTCTGTACCTTTATTCCAAATCCCATCCTGTGAACCTGGGTTCTAATTTCCCTGAAATAAAGATGACTATTTAAAAAATTTTCTTCTTTCATTTGCATTTATTTCCAACTTTACCCATCTACTATTCTTCTATTAACATCTCAGAAGAAAATCACAACTTTTACTCATACTCTTGATACCATTTTGGCCCCTTCCCTCTGTGACAATGGCCTGCCAATCATCTCCTTTTCTTATAGCTTACAAGCTCCTCCTCTCAAATGAATTCTCTCCTAGGATTACAAATAAGACCAGACTTTCCATCAAAAATCAAAACCTAAATCTAAATCCCAAAACTATCCCTTAAGTGGAAAAGTATAATAATACTCAGTGTCAGTGAGAGTGTGGGGACAGGAGGGTTTTAATATAGTACTAGGGAAACTGCAAATTGGGATAACCCTTCTGTGAGTGATTTGTCACTACAAAATAAAAGTGCACCTAACCTCCTACAATTTCACTTTTAAGAAGTTACCCTATAGAATTACATAAACAACAGTGGAATTAGAAAATTTTCTCATACTACATACAAAAATAAATCCAAAATGGATTAAAGACCTAAATGTAAGACTGGAAGCAATAAAACTCCTAGAAGAAAACATAGGCAGAACACTCTTTGACATAAATCATAGCAATATTTGTTTTGGATCCGTTTCTTAAGGCAAAGGAAATAAAAGCAAGAATAAATGAATGGGACCTAATTAAACTTAAAAGCTTTTGCACAGCAAAGGAAACCACTGAAAAAATGAAAAGACAACCCACTGAATGGGAGAAAATATTTGCAAATGACATGACTAATAAGGGGTTAACAGTCAAAATATATAAACAGCTCATACAACTTAACATCAAAAAACCCAATTAAAAAAAATGGGCAGAAGATCTGAATAGACATTTTTCCAAAGAAGATATACAGATGGTCAACAGGCACATGAAAAGACATCACTAATCATCAGAGGAATGCAAGTCAAAACTATGATGAGATATCACCTCATACCTGTCAGAATGGCTACCACAAAAAAGACAACAAACAACAAATGTTGTTAAGGATGTGAAGAAAAGGAAACCCTTGTATACTGTTGGTGGGAATGTAAATTGGTGCAGCCTCTACGAAAAACAATATAGAGACTCCTCAAAAAGCTAAAAATAGAACCAACATATGATCTAGCAATTTCACTCTTGGGTATACATCTGAAGAAAACAAAAACACTAATTTGAAAAGATGCATGCACCCCATTGGTCATAGCAGCATAATTTACAGTAGCCAAGCTATAGAAGCAACCTAAGTGTCCATCAACAGATGATGGATAAAGAAGATGTGGTATATATATACAATGGAACACTACTCAGTCATAAAAAAAGAATGAAATTTTGCCATTTACAACAACATGGATGGACCTGGAGGGTATTATGCTTAGTGAAATAAGTCAGACAGGGAAAGACAAATACTATATGCTATCACTTATATGTGGAACCTAAAAAATAAAACAAATGAATGACTATAACAAAATAGAAACAGATTCACAGATAGAGAGAACAACTAGTGGTCACCAGTGGGGAGAGGAAAGAGGACAGGGGCAGGATAGGGGTACGGGATTAAGAGGTACAAATTACTATGTATAAAATAAGTAAGCTACAAGTATATATTGTACAGCACAGGGAATATAGTCTGTTTTATAATAACTATAAATGGAACATAATCTATACAAATTCTGAATCACTGTTTCATACACCTGAAACTAATACAATATTGTAAATAAACTGTACCTTAATTTAAAAAAATAAATAGGGACTTCCCTGGTGGTGTAGTGGTTAAGAATCCACCTGCCAATGTAGGGGACATGGGTTTGAACCCTGGTCCGGGAAGATCCCACATGCCGCGGAGCAACTAAGCCTATGCACCACAACTACTGAGCGTGCACTCTAGAGCCCATGAGCCACAACTACTGAGCCCGTGTGCCACAACTACTGAAGCCCGGGTGCCTAGAGCCTGTGGTCTGCAACAAGAGAAGCCACCGCAAGGAAAAGCCCGCGCATCGCAACGCGGAGGAGTCCCCACTTGCCGCAACTAGAGAAAGCTGGTGCAGAGCAATGAAGACCCAATGCAGCCAAAGATAAATAAATAAATATATTAAAAATAAATAAATAAATAAAATCATACTATCATCATTTATAAAATAAATAAATAAAATAAATGAAAACAGAGAAAAAAAGAATGAGGTAGTTCTCTATACTACTGTGAATAAACTTCATCACATACTATTAAGTAAAAAAAGGGCAATTTGCAATAATAGAATATATAATATCTCATTTTTGTAAAAACAAAAATATACAAAAAATATTTTTTAAGTTCTGGATGGATAAATAACAAATCAAAAAAGTAGAACAGTTACTGAGGGAAACATTTTTATAATTTAATTTATATACTTCTGAATGTTTAAATTTCTTCCAATAGGCACGTACTTTTGTAATTATAAAACAAAAAATTTCACCATCTCCTTTATGTTACCATCTTCTATCCTTCCCTTCTTTGCCAAACTTCTAGAAAACAATAATTTTAACAGACATGCCTACTAAAACTATTTTTTAAAGAACAAATCTAGTGGCGTTTTCTCTTTCAACCATCCTGCTTGTTATAAGACTAATTCACAGCAACTGACTCCTTCCTTAAAACTTATTTCCCTTGGAGTTCATGACATATATCTTGATTGGTTTTCTAGTTTTAGGAGGCTGCTGCTCCTATTCTTTTATTGGGAGCTCTTGTACTTCCCTCTCCCTAAATGCAGACATTCCTGATGATTCTGCCCTTGTCCTTCTTCTCTTCCTCCCTTAGCACTTTCTTAGTGATCCCTGTCACACCACTGTATCTTCAATTATGATTTCTAAATAGATTCATCTAGCCCACAATGTTCTCCAAAACTGCTGACCTCTTCAAGTATCTGTTGAAAAGCTGTGAAGAGATGCCTTGTCCTACCTCCCAAAACCAACTCACGCTAAAGCAATGAATAATCTTTATCTTGAAACCTGTTCCTTTACCTGTTTCCATTCTCATTTAATGTATCACCATCCTCCCTGTTACTCAGATGAAAAACTTCAGCTGTCTCAAATTCTGCTTTCCTTATTCCTGTTCAATAAATTGCCAAATCAATCATTCATTTATATATTCATTAGATATTTATTGAGGACATACTCATATGTATGAAGGGGCTGGGGCGGGCAAATAGGGAAAAACAAATATTTACTGAGGACTTGTTATGTGCTAGGTGCTAGGTATACAAACCAGCAAGACCTGGTTCCTGCTCTCCAAGTGATTTTAATGGCAGAGACAGACATGGAAACAGATTTTTTTAAATATGATATGATACAAGTTATGATTCAGGAATATGCGTGGTGTTTAAGGGATCACAAAGGCAGGGCATCTAACTCTATTTGAATAACTGAAGGGAAATTCCTGAAGCTTTCAAACTAAGTCTTAGTGGATAAGCAGGGGATAAGGAAGGATAGTAGGATGGAAGGCTGAAGAGAAGAGTGTTAGCAAATATACTAACTAGTAAAACTTCAGCATATATTTTGGGCAAGTTAAATAGTTTGGTACACTGTTAACTGTTATAGTATTAAGTTTGGGGTATTGGATGCGGAGAAGTGGAAGGTGAAGCAAGACAGATGGGCTGGGTCAGAACATGAAAGGTCTGGTTTTCCATGTCAAGGGGCTTGAACTTTATTTTTCTGAAAAGCAAAGTCATTGAAGGGCTCTAGGGAGAAAAATGACATGATACAATTTGAATTTATGAAAAATTGCCCTGGCACAATTTAGAGAATGGATTGGATGAGTGGGAAGGCTGCTGAAATAGCTGTGATGAGAGATGATGAGGGTCTAAATAGAGAAGCAGTGGTAGGAATGGGAAGGAGACAACTTTTTAAATATACTTAGGATTTAAAATTGGCAGAATTTGATACGCGTTTGAATGTGAAAAGTGAGGGAGAGGAGTGAGTTGAGAACGAGTAGCAGAATTTGGGTGGATAAGCAATATAGAGAAGGTGGCGGGGGGGGGATTAAATGTAGCTTGAGGTGCCTATGAAACATCTGGAAAGATATTTCAAGAGAGCAATTGGATCAATAACCCTGCAGCTTTTTGCTCGTTGGCTGACTGACTTGAGAGAGCATGTGCTTTACTTTCAATTTCGTTGGTGAAGGAGGAGGTAAATTCATTCCTGTAGGTGAAAGAAATGGGTATTGAGAAAAGTGATGATTTAGAGAAGGTATTTAGGGAATTCAAGGTAAAAATGACCAAGAACAAAAACAAGACTGTCCTGCAACGTTTAGGGCTATAATAGAATTAGAAATCATAAATTTGTATCTGGGCTCAGGTGCACAGATGTAAAAGCAGAGAAAGCAGCCTGAGAGCTTGATCCAGGGTTAGGATTTTTTGTGTAGGGTGCAGCAGACTAGAGGTCAAGGGAAATTTGTATACTAATAAGGGAATAGTTTAGGTCGACCATTTGGTCCAGAATGTACATGGGGAAGAAAGTGAGACAAAGAGGGGCCTGAAAGACTGGCAAAAAAAGGGGAGAAATGAAGGATTTAGATGTCTCTTTAAGGTAAAACAAAGATAAAACAAAACAAGAAAAACAAACAAAACACTTGGTATAGTCTATATGAGAAATGAGAACATGAACAGACTCAAGTGAAAGAGGTGAACTATAAAGGGGGTACCAGTCAGCGATTTCTGTGATGGAACAACAGCAGGGGCAAGCAAGCTCCGGATGTGGCCAGGGACAATACAGCTAAAGAAAATAAGTGAACCACGGAAGACAAATCTCTTTACTACGGCAACAGAGAGATCAACAACGTGAATACTGGAATCTCACAGAATGCGGTTAGGAGACGTGGGGGAGGAAGTGACTGAGTGGATGTCAAATTCCTAGTGAGATCACAATGGAAAACAAAGAAAAGGAAGGATGGACTGTAAGACCAGGTATCCTGAGGTTCACATAAACAAGGAGGTTCACTAGAGAGTAAACTACTTAAAAGTTTGAGATGTTGGAATGAGAAGAACAGGAAATGCTGGCACTACTGTCTCTGTTGTTTGCCAAATGTGACAGAAAGAATGGCCTGGATAGTAGCATTCTCAGAAAAGGTGCCAAATTTAGGCAGTGATTCACAGCCTGCTATACATTAAAATTATGTGGGAAAAATTTTAAAAGAGCGATGGGCTGTCCTACCCATTCTTAGAAATGGAATGAATCCACCTGGAGTGAGCCGCATTATGTGCCTCCCTCTCTCACCCTCTCTTGTCCTTTTTTTAAAGCTCCACAGGTAATCCCAATGTCCAGTCAGTGCTGAAAATCACTAACTTATGGCCAAGAATGAAAATATTTTGTGTGTGTGAAAAGGTTGAGGATGGAAAGAGTTTATTTTCTATGAAACAGGTGTTTGGTAAGGCACCTTTAGGAAATCCTGGGGGCAGTAGGAGGGAAAGGGGTGTTAGGGAAGGAAAGGTAGACTTTTAAGAGAATGAAAGTACAAGAGAGAAAAATCAATACAAATTACTCAAATTTTGGCATGAGTCACTTAACAAAAAATGAAGGGGAACACATCCTCGATTTAGAAGACTATAAAATCTAGGATGGGGAAACATGTATTAAATCTTTCCTTCCTTTTTCCAGTGGCCAAATTTGGGTGCTAGTCATGCCATGTCTAAACAATTGCTATATCATCCAGTTTCTGGCTCAGTCATGGAATCAGCCATTTCTTCAAGGAGATCTAGTATCTTTTAGTTAAAAAAAAAAAAAAAAAGAGCTAACGGAATTGGATTATCACTGTTCCTAAGTTCTCACAGAGCAAGAGACTATATGCATGTATGTATGTATATACACATATGTTTATTTATATATCTAGGTAAATATATTGAAAATCATGAGTTTACACTAATATCTTCAATTCCAAACCAACAGGGTTCATTTTAGTTTTCTACCTTTCCATATATGTAACTCCATTCTGTAACAGTGAAAAAACTTGGCTATCATTTTCCTTAATACAATTACTTACTTAGTCATTTTGTATGAAAACAGTATTCCATCACCACTGCCACGATCCCTTCCCCTCCCTCCCCTGTCAGTCACCACCACATTGCTCCGGGTGTTTCTGCCAACATACCTCTGTAGAGGCACTCTCCCCACTAAGCTCTGAGTGGGCTACCTCTGCTGTGAGAAAGCCCTCCTCATATCTCAGGCTCTCAAGACCCCATGTATGGCTGACCTCTACATGGATAACATCCTCATTCTGTTCAAGCTCCAACACCCTACACCAATACAATCACCAGGATGAAAGCACTCCCCACCCTGCACAAGCTCTGACATTCAGTGCCAAGCTGCCCTCCTCTGTGGATCAAGCTCTAACCCCATGATCAAATAAATTTGGGGTATGATGTGAGGCTGGGTTCAAGGTTAATTTTTTTCATATCTACATCCAGTATATCCGGCATTATTTATTTAAAAGACTTTCCTTTTTCCACAGAATGCTTCATACCTTTGTCAAAAAGCAGTCAAACATATGACTGTGTGGGTCTATTTCTGGACTCTATTCTGTTCCATTGATCAATAGCTAATATATAGCTATCATATGAAAATAAATTTGATTTTTATACATTGAACTTGAATTCTGTGATTGCGTTAAATTCACTCAATAATTCTAGCAGTTTTGGGGTAGTTTCCTTAGGATTTTTCTATGTAGACAGTCATGTTATTTAACAATAAAGACAGTTTCACTGATTTATTTCTAATATTCTTCATGCCCAGTCACATCAGCTAGGACTTCTAGTACAATGCTGAATAGAAGTGGTAAGAGTGAACATCCTTACCTTGTTCCTAAGAGTGTTCATCATTAAAGAGATGTATCTTTATCTATACGCTGTATCTGATTTCTAGTTTGATAAGAAGTCATTTTTAAAAAATGAGCATTGGAAGTTTTTTGCATCTGTTTGAAATGGTGTTTTTCTTCCTTACTATGTTAATATGGCAAATCACACTGATTGATCTTCAAATGTTAAGCCAACTCTGAATTCCTGGGATAAACTCTATTTAGTCAAGCTGGATTATATATATTTTTATATATTCCAGGACTTAATTTGCTAATATTTTGTTAAGGAACTTTTTTGTTTTGCATTTATGTTCATGAGGAAGATTAGTCTGTCATTTCTTTTCTTCTCACGCTTTTACCTGGTTTAGGTGTCATAAAAGGAGTTGGGAAAAGTTCTTTCTTCCTCTAGTCCAGTGGTTCTCAAGTGGGGTAGAAGAAGAGGATTTTGCCACACAGGGGACATTTAGCAATGTCTGGAGGGTTTTTGATTGTCACAGTTGTGGGGGGTGCTAATGGGTAAAAAGACAGGGATGTTGATAAACATCCTGCAATGTACAGGACAGACCACCACCACCCTACAAACTCACCCCAAACTATTATCTGGTCCAAAATGTCAAGAGTACCAAGGCTGAAAAACCCTGCTCTAGTCTTTGAAAGAATTTGTGTAAGATTGATATTTCTTCTTTAGATGTTTGGTAGAATTCATAAGTGAAGTCTTATGGGATTGTGATTGTAGTTTTATTTATGGGACATTTCTTAATTAGAAATTAAATTTGTTTAACAGAGGGCTATTCAGATTTTCTACTTTTCTGGTATCAATTTTGGTATATCATCAAGTTCAAGGAATTTATACCATTTAAGTTATCAAATGTGCTTACAAAAATTATTCATAATATTCTTTAATTACTTTAAAAATATTGCTAGAGTCTATGGTGATATCTTCTTTTTCATTCCTGATACTGATAATTTGTTTTCCTCTCAATAATAGGTGGATCATCTTGAAAAGGCTTATTGATTTTATTTACATTTTCAAAAAGTCAACTTTTAGCTTTACAGATTTTCTCTATTGCTTGCTTTCTTTTTCATTGCAAGACTTAACAAACATTGGTTGCTACAATGATGAAAGCAGAATATAAATACAGAAATAATACAAATTGGGCAATGCTGGGAGAAACTGGAGTTCTGGCCCAGAATGGAAGATATTGTTAATGTCCACTGAGACACTAGAAAGTCCATATCCTGGATAAAGGCTTACTGTAAAGCTCTAACAAAGCCTAAAATCAAGCTATAACAAAATGCACAGGGACAAAAAAGTTTGGAGATTGATTCTTACCAATTTAGAGGGGCTTGGGAAACACCTCAGGCTTTCCAGACATCTGTCCTTACAAAGTATATAACCAAACCTATCCAAGTTCAAGGTGACTAGGAGGTGAGTGAATTGCTGAGAAGAGGAAAAATCAACATTCTTTAGAGAATGATAATAAAATCCGCATCTCTATATGTATCATCCATAATACCCAGAGTACAATATAAACTGTCAGATACAAAAAGAAAAAAATATGTGATCCATAGTTAAGAAAAATATCAGTCAATTAAAATCAACCAAAAGATGCCCCAAATGTTGGACCTAGCAGATAAAGACTTTACTTAAACCAGCTATTATAAATATATTGATGGACATAAAGGAGAACATGGTTTTAATGAGTGAAAAGACAGGCAGCCTCAGCAGAAAGAGATAGAAACTCTCTGGCTGGGAATTACAGTGACTGAAATAAAAATTAGAAAATGGAGATGAGAGGTTAAAGAGTAAGTGAATTTTATGGAAGAATCAACAGAAATTACCCAATTTGAAGAACATAGGGAAAAAAAGATTGAAGAAAAATGATGAGTCCCAGAGATTTTAGAGACAATATTAAGCTGCCTAACAAACATAACTGAAGTTGCAGAAGGAGAAGAGACTGAGAATGGGGTAGAAAAAATATTTGAAAAAATATATGTTAAAGAAATAATGGCAGAATATTTCCAAATTTGATGAAAAACTTTGACCCACAGATCACAAACTGTTGAAAACCAAAGATAAAGACAACCTCGCAAACAACCAGATGAAATGTCAATTACATAAAAAATAATGATTTTAACAGTTAACTTCTCATAAGAACAATGAAAGCTAGAAGATAGAACAATATCCTTAAAGTGCTAAAAGGAAAAAAACAAAACAAAACAAACCCAAAGTGTCATCCTAGAATTCTGCATCGCATGAAAATATCCTTCAAAATAAGGAAGGAGAAACGACATTTTCAGATAAACAAAAACAGGGAAAATTTGTTGTTAGCAGACCTGCACTACAAGAAATAGTATGTTTTTTGGGTTGAAAGAAAATGATATTAGATGGAAACCTGGATCTAAGAAATGAAGAGCATCAGAAATAGTACATATGTGAATAAATATAAAACTCTGTATGTTCTTATTCTTCTCTTAATGTCACTAAAAGATATATGAATGTTTAAAGCATGGGATTTATAATGCACTTAGCTGTAATGTATATGACAATAATATCACAAAGAATGGAGAATATACCTATACAGTATAAAAGTTCTTACAGTCTACATAAAATGACACAATGTTAGTATTATATAGACTTTAATAAGTTAGGAAAGCATATTATAATCCCTACAGAAATCACTAAGGGAAATGCAAAGAGGTATAGCTAATAAAATATTAGAGGAATTTTTAAAAAATTGAAAAAAAATTATTATTCTCCCTTTCCCCTCCCAATAAAAATAGAAAAGGAGAAACAGGAACAAAGAATAGATATGAGTAGCAGGAAGGAAAAAAGAAAAGCAAAATGTTAGACCTAAATCCAACAGTATCAATAATAAATTAAAGTGAATTAAACACTCAAATCAAATGGAAGGGAGATTGTCAGGCTAGAGAAAAATGCAAAACCCAAGCCATATGTTGTTTACAAGAGTCATACTTTATTTTTATTTTTTTAACATGTTTATTGGAGTATAATTGCTTTACAGTGTTGTGTTAGTTTCTGTTGTATAACAAAGTGAATCAGCTATATGTATACACATATCCCCATATCCCCTCCCTCTTGCATCTCCCTCCCACCTTCCCTATCCCACCCCTCTAGATGGTCACAAAGCACTGAACTGATCTCCCTGTGTTATGCAGCTGCTTCCCACTAGCTATCTATTTTACATTTGAGTGTATATATGTCAATGCTAAGGAGTCATACTTTACATGTAAAAGAATAAATCGGTTGACATAGAGGATGGAAGGCGATAAGCCAAGCAAACAGTACACATGGAAGGCTAGAGTGATTATATAATGTCAAATAAAGTAGATGTTAAGAAAAGGAGTAGAACCAGAGATAAAAAGATATATTTCATCATGATTAAAATATTTTATCATGATTAAAGGGGCAAATCATCAAACATACATAACAGCCCCAAATATATTTGCATCTAAAACAGTTTCAAAATACACATAGCAAAACTCATAAGGGTAAAGGAAGAAGTAGAGTAATGCACAATCGTATTTGGAGATTTTAACATCTCGTTATCAAATGATAGGAAAAAAATGACAAAAAATTTAGTAGGCTCGGGCTTCCCTGGTGGCGCAGTGGTTGAGAATCTGCCTGCCAATGCAGGGGACATGGGTTCGAGCCCTGGTCTGGGAAGATCCCACATGCTGCGGAGCAACTAGGCCCGTGAGCCACAATTACTGAGCCTGCGCGTCTGGAGCTTGTGCTCCGCAACAAGAGAGGCCGCGATAGGGAGAGGCCCGTGCACCGTGATGAAGAGTGGCCCCCGCTTGCCACAACTAGAGAAAGCCCTCGCACAGAAACGAAGACCCAACACAGCCATAAATAAATTAATTAATTAATTAAAAAAAAAAAGAAACTGTCAAACTGTTAAAAAAAAAATTTAGTAGGCTACATAAGATCTGAACAACACTACTCGTCAATTTGATTTAATTGACATGTACAGAACATTATACTCAATAGCAGAATATAAATATTTAAAAGTATACATGGAATATTGACCAAGATAAATCATATGTTGAGTCATAAAATAAATTTTAATACATTTCAAAAGAATAAACACTTATAGAGTATGTAACCACAATGGAGTTAAATTAAAAATAAAAAACAAGATATCTAGAAAAATCTAAAGTATTTGAAGTTTTATAACATACTTCTAAGTAACTCATGGGCCAAAAAAATCACAAGAGAAATTAATAAGCATTTTGAAATGAATGATAATGAAAATACAACATATTAAGATTTGAGGGATACAGAAGGCAAGTGCTTAAATGCTTTTACTAGAAATGAAGAAAAGTTTAAATAATAATGGGACTTTCCTGGTGGTCCAATGGTTAAGATTCCATGCTCCCAATGCAGGCGGCACGGGTTCAATCCGTAGTCGAGGAACTAAGATCCCACATGCCGCACAGCATGGCCAAAAAAAAAAAAGTCAATGATATAATATTCCATTTTATGAAGCTAGAAAAATAAGAACAAGCTAGATATAAGGCAAGTAGAAAGAAGGAAACAGTAAACAGTAGAAATCCATGAAATAGATAAAAATAAAAACACAAAAGAAACATAAAAGTCAGCCCTTGGAAAATATTAATAAAATTGATAAACTCCTAATCTAAGACAAACTAAGAAAAAGAGAAAATTTATGAATATCAGGAATCAGAGAGGGGATATCACTGTAGATGCTATAGATAGTAAAAGAATATTAAGGCTATCTCATAAACAACTTTATGCCACCATATTCAATAACTAAGATGAAATGAAATGCACACATTGCTTGGAAAATATAACTGGTTAAAACTGACTCAAGAAGAAACAGGAAGTATATGAATAACCTCATATCTAATCAAAACATTCCCACAAAGAAAACTGATCAGATAGCTTCACTGGTATATTTTATCATATTTAAGGAAGCAATATTACTAATTTTATACAAACTTTCAGTAAATAGAAGTGGAGTGACCTCTTCTCAACTCATTTTATGTTACCATGTGATACCAAAACCTGATTAAGCTATTACGATAAAGTAATATTACAAACTAGTATTGCTCATGAACACAGACACAAAAATCCTCAACAAAATACTAGCATATCAAAGCCAGCAATATATAAAAGGTAGTACATCATGGCCAAATGAGTATTTTTCCAAAATGTAATGTTGGGTTAACATTAAAAAAAGTAAATCCACATAAATTGTCACATTAAAAGAATAAAGGTGCAAAACCATATGATTATATCAATAAATGTAGGAAAAGCATTTGACAAAATAAAAACTCAGCAAACTAGGGAACTTATTTCACCATGAAAATTCTGTCATACATTACTAGTCCTAAAGTTAATGGGTACTACCCTTCTGGAATGTATTTGTCAATATGTATGTGTCAAGAACTATAAAAATGTTCACATAAAAAAAAGGGGGGGGAACTTACTTTAAGCTGATAAAGGGCATCTATGAAAAATCTGTATTTAACATTATATTAATTGGTGAATTACTGGATGCCTTTTCCTTGAGAACAAAGCAAGGGTGTCTTCTTTAATCATTTCTCTTCAATATTGTATTGAATGTTCTAGCCAATGCAACAAGTTAAAAATAAGAAACACAAGGCACGAAGCTTGGAAAGCATTAAAGCTATTATTATGGCTGTTCATGTGATTATGAACTTGGAAATCCTAAGGAATCTACCAAAAGAAAAAAAAAAAACCCAAAACAAACAAACCCCCTGCTAGAATACAGGCATTTAGCAAGACTGTAGTATACAATGTAAATATTAAAAAAAATCAATATTCTTTCTATATACTACTAATAAATTCAATGAAAAAAGTGCAAGATTATTACACTAAAAACTACATAATATAACTGAGTTAAATTTTTAAAGATCTAAATAAATTTAGAGATATACTATGTTCATGGATTGGAAAATAATATTTTTAGGATGTCAATTCTCCCCAAATCGATCTAATCATAAATCCAGTGCCTTAACAGAAATCAATAAACTGAATCTAAAATGTAAAGAAAAGAAGTTGGAATAGCTAAAAGAATTTTTAATAAGAAAAATATTTGGAAGACAATCTAATTTCAAGATTTTTCTATAATGTTAAAGTAATCCAGACTGTGTGACATTGACAGAAAAATGGGTATGTAAATGAAGGGAATAGAATTCCATAAATGTGTGTCCATGTGTGTACATATCCAACTGACATTTGAAAAGGCATCAGGCAATGAATGAAGAAAAAAGTGTTTTTCAACAAACGGTGCTAGAATAATGGGATATCTGTTCAGATAATGAATGAACCCTGAGCCCTACCTCACACCACACAGAGATATGAATTTGAAATGGATCATAGACTTAAATTTAAAATATAAAGCTATATAACTTCTATAAGAAAATATAGGAAAATATTATTTTAACCTTCATCAATAAAAAGTCTTGCTCTTCAAAATCACCATTAAGGAAATAAAAGAGTAAGTCACACCATGGGAGAAAATATTCACAAAACATATACCTGATGAAGGTTTTATATCCAAATATGCAAAGAATTCTATGTTCAATAATTGAGTTGTTTACCCAATTAAAACTGATTAAAAAAGACTGGTGCAAGATGGCAGAGTAGAAGGACGTGCTCTCACTCCTTCTTGCGAGAGCACCAGAATCACAACTAACTGCTGAACAATCATTGACCGGAAGATACTGGAACTCACCAAAAGAGATACCCCACATCCAAAGACAAAGAAGAAGCCACAGTGAGATGGGAGGAGGGGCGCAATCACAATAAAATCAAATCCCATAACTGCTGGGTGGGTGACTCACAAACGGGAGAACACTTATACCACAGAAGTCCACCCACTGGAGTGAAGGTTCTGAGCCCCACATCAGGCTTCCCAACCTGAGGGTCCGGCAATGGGAGGAGGAATTCCTAGAGAATCAGACGTTGAAGGCTAGTGAGATTTGATTGCAGGACTTCGACAGGACTGGGGGAAACAGAGATTCCACTCTTGGAGGGCACACACAAAGTAGTGGGCGCATGGGGACCCAGGGGAAGGAGCAGTGACCCCATAGGAGACTGAACCAGACCTAACTGCTAGTGTTGGAGGGTCTCCTGCAGAGGCGGGGAGTGGCTGTGTCTCACTGTGAGGACAAGGACACTGGCAGCAGAAGTTCTGGGAAGTACTCCTTCGTGTGAGCCCTCCCAGAGTCCGCCATTAGCACAAACAAAGAGCCCGGGTAGGCTACAGTGTTGGGTTGACTCAGGCCAAATAACCAACAGGGAGGGAACCCAGCCCCACCCATCAGCAGACAAGCAGATTAAAGTTTTACTGAGCTCTGTCCACCAGAGCAACACCCAGCTCTACCCACCACCAGTCCCTCCCATCAGGAAACTTGCACAAGCCTCTTAGATAGTCTCAGCCACCAGAGGGCAGACAGCAGAAGCAAGAAGAATTACAATCCTGCAGCCTGTGGAACACAAACCACATTCACAGAAAGATAGACAAGATGAAAAGGCAGAGGGCTATGTACCAGATGAAGGAACAAGATAAAACCCCAGAAAAACAACTAAATGAAGTGGAGATAGGCAACCTTCCAGAAAAAGAATTCAGAATAATGATACTGAAGATGATCCAGGACCTCAGAAAAAGAATGGAGGCAAAGATTGCGAAGATACAAGAAATGTTTAACAAAGACCTAGAAAAATTAAAGAATAAACAAACAGAGATGAACAATACAACAACTGAAATGAAAAATACACTAGAAGGAACCAATAGCAGAACAACTGAGGCAGAAGAACAGATAAGTGACCTGGAAGACAGAATGGTGAAATTCACTGCTGTGGAACAGAATAAAGAAAAAGAATGAAAAGAAATGAAGACAGCCTAAGAGACCGCTGGGACAACATTAAACACACCAACATCTGCATTATAGGGGTCCCAGAAGGAGAAGAGAGTGAGAAAGTATGCGAGGAAATATTTGAAGAGATGATAGTTGAAAACTTCCCTAATATGGGAAAGGAAATAGCCACCCAAGTCCAGGAAGCACAGAGAGTCCCATACAGGATAAACCCAAGGAGAAACATGCCAAGACACATAGTAAGCAAATTGGCAAAAATTAAAGACAAAGAAAAAGTATTGAAAGCAGCAAGGGAAAAATGATAAATAACATACAAGGGAACTCCCGTAAGATTAACAACTGATTTCTCAGCAGAAACTCTACAAGCCAGAAGGGAGTGGCATGATATACTTAAAGTGATGAAAGGGAAGAACCTACAACCAAGATTACTCTACCCGGCAAGGGTCTCATTCAGATTCGATGGAGAAATCAGAAGCTTTACAGACAAGCAAAAGCTAAGAGAATTCAGCAACACCAAACCAGCTCTACAACAAATGATAAAGGAACTTCTCTAAGTGGGAAACACAAGAGATGAAAAGGACCTACAAAAGCAAAACCAAAACAATTAAGAAAATGGTCAGGGCTTCCCTGGTGGCACAGTGGTTGAGAATCTGCCTGCTAATGCAGGGGACACGGGTTCGAGCCCTGGTCTGGGAAGATCCCACATGCCACGGAGCAGCTGGGCCCGTGAGCCACAACTACTGAGCCTGTGCCCCGCAACGGGAGGGGCCGCGATAGTGAAAGGCCCGCGCACCGCGATGAAGAGCGGTCCCTGCACCGCAATGAAGAGTGGCCCCCACTTGCCGTAACTAGAGAAAGCCCTCGCACGAACCGAAGACCCAACACAGCCAAAAAAAATAAAAATAAAAAATAAAGAAAGAAAGAAATAAAGTAGCTATAAAAAAAAATTAAAAAAAAAAAAAGAAGATGGTCATAGGAACATACATATTGATAATTACCTTAAACGTGAATGGATTAAATGCTCCAACCAAAAGACACAGGCTTGCTGAATGGATACAAAAACAAGACCCATATATATGCTGTCTACAAGAGACCCACTTCAGAACTAGGGACACATACATACTGAAAGTGAGGGGATGGAAAAAGATATTCCATGCAAATGGAAATCAAAAGAAGGCTGGAGTAGCAATACTCATATCAGATAAAATAGACGTTAAAATAAAGAATATTACAAGAGACAAGGAAGGACACTACATAATGATCAAGGGATCAATCCAAGAAGAAGATATAACAATTATAAATATATATGCACCCAACCCAGGAGCACCTCAATACATAAGGCAACTGCTAACAGCTAGAAAAGAGGAAATTGACAGTAACACAATAATAATGGAGGACTTTAACACCTCACCCAATGGACAGATCATCCACACAGAAAATTAATAAGGAAACACAAGCTTTAAATGACACAGTAGACCAGATAGATTTAATTGATATTTATAGGACAGTCCATCCCCAAACAGCAGATTACACTTTCTTCTCAAGTGAGCACAAAACATTCTCCAGGATAGATCACATCTTGGGTCACAGATCAAGCCTCAGTAAATTTAAGAAAATTGAAATCATATCAAGCGTCTTTTCTGACCATAATGCTATGAGATTAGAAATCAATTACAGGGAAAAAAACGTAAAAAACACAAACACATGGAAGCTAAACAATACATTACTAAATAACCAAGAGATCACTGAAGAAATCAAAGAGGAAATCAAAAAATACGTAGACACAAATGACAATGAAAACACGATGATCCAAAACCTATGGGATGCAGCAAAAGCAGTTCTAAGAGGGAAGTTTATAACAATACAAGCCTACCTCAAGAAACAAGAAAATCTCAAATAAACAACCTGACCTTACACCTAAAGGAACTAGAGAAAGAAGAACAAACAAAACCCAAAGTTAGCAGAAGGAAAGAAATCATAAAGATCAGAGCAGAAATAAATGAAATAGAAACAAAGAAAAACATATCAAAGACCAATAAAACTGAAAGCTGGTTCTTTGAGAAGATAAACAAAATTGATAAACCATTAGCCAGACCCATCAAGAAAAAGAGGGAGAGGACTCAAATCAATAAAGTTAGAAATGAAAAAAGAGAAGCTACAACAGACACTGCAGAAATACAAAGCATCCTAAGAGACTACTACAAGCAACTCTATGCCAGTAAAATGGACAACCTGGAAGAAATGGACAAATTCTTAGACAGGTATAACCTTCCAAGGCTGAACCAGGAAGAAATAGAATATAGGAACAGACCAATCACAAGTAATGAAATTGAAACTGTGATTAAAAGTCTTCCAACAAACGAAAGTCCAGGACCAGATGGCTTCACAGGTGAATTCTATCAAACATTTAGAGAAGAACTAACACCCATCCTTCTCAAACTCTTCCAAAAAATTTCAGAGGAAGGAACATTCCCAAACTCATTCTATGAGGCCACCATTTCCCTGATACCAAAACCAGACAAAGATACTACAAAAAAAGAAAATTACAGACCAATATCACTGATGAATATGGATGCAAAAATCCTCAACAAAATACTAGCAAACAGAATCCAACAACACATTAAAAGGATCATACACCATGATCAAGCGGTATTTATGCCAGGGATGCAAGGATTCTTCAATATACGCAAATCAATCAATGTGATACACCATATTAACAAATTGAAGAAGAAAAACCATATGATCATCTCAATAGATGAAGAAAAAGCTTTTGACAAAATTCAACACCCATGTATGATACAAACTCTCCAGAAAGTGGGCATAGAGGGAACGAACCTACCTCAACATAATAAAGGCCATATATGACAAACCCACAGCAAACATCATTCTCAATGGTGAAAAACTGAAAGCATTTCCTTAAGATCAGGAACAAGACAAGGATGTCCACTCTCACCACTAGTATTCAACATAGTTTTGGAAGTCCTAGCCACAGCAATCAGAGAAGAAAAAGAAATAAAAGGAATACAAATTGGAAAAGAAGTAAAACTGTCACTGTTTGCGGATGACATGATACTATACATAGAGAATCCTAAAGATGCCACCAGAAAACTACAGCTAATCAATAAATTTAGTAGAGTTGCAGGATACAAAATTAATGCACAGAAATCTCTTGCATTCCTATACACTAACGATGAAAAATCTGAAAGAGAAATTAAGGAAACACTCCCATTTACCATCGCAACAAAAAGGATAAAATACCTAGGAATAAACCTACCTAGGGAGACAAAAGACCTGTACTCAGAAAACTATAAGAGACTGATGAAAGAAATTGAAGATGATACAAACAGATGGAGAGGTATACCATGTTCTTGGGTTGGAAGAATCAATATTGTGAAAATGACTATACTACCCAAAGCAATCTACAGAGTCAATGAAATCCCTATCAAATTACCAATGGCATTTTATACAGAACTAGAACAAATATCTTAAAATTTGTATGGAGGCACAAGAGACCCCGAATAGCCAAAGCAGTCTTGAGGGAAAAACACGGAGCTGGAGGAATCAGACTCCCTGACTTCAGACTATACTATAAAGCTACAGTAATCAAGACAATATGGTACTGGCACAAAAACAGAAACATAGATCAATGGAACAGGATAGAATGCCCACAGATAAACCCATGCACCTATGGTCAACTAATCTACAACAAAGGAGGCAAGGATATATAATGGAGAAAAGACAGTCTCTTCAATAAGTGGTGCTGGGAAAACTGGACAGCTACATGTAAAAGAATGAAATTAGAACACTCCCTAACACCATACACAAAAATAAACTCAAAATGGATTAGAGACCTAAATGTAAGACCGGACACTATAAAACTCTCAGAGGAAAACATAGGAAGAACACTCTTCGACATAAATCACAGCAAGATCTTTTTTTGATCCACCTCCTAGAGTAATGGAACTAAAAACAAAAATAAACAAATGGGACCTAATGAAACTTAAAAGCTTTTTCAAAGCAAAGGAAACTACAAACAAGATGAAAAGACAGCCTTCAGAATGGCAGAAAATATTTGCAAACGAATGAGCAGACAAAGGATTAATCTCCAAAACATATAAACAGCCCATGCAGTTCAATATTAAGAAAACAAACAACCCAATCCAAAAATGGGCAGAAGAACTAAATAAACATTTCTCTAAAGAAGACACACAGAAGGCCAAGAAGCACATGAAAAGCTGCTCAACATCACTAATTATTAGAGAAATGCAAATCAAAACTACAATGAGTTATCACCTCACACCAGTTAGAATGGGCATCATCAGAAAATCTACAAACAACATATGCTGGAGAGTGTGTGGAGAAAAGGGAACCCCTCTTGCACTGTTGGTGGGAATGTAAATTGATACAGCCACTACGGACAACAGTATGGAGGTTCCTTAAAAAACTAAAAATAGAATTACCATATGACCCAGCAATCCCACTACTGGGCATATACCCAGAGAAAACCATAATTCAAAAAGACACATGCACCCCAATGTTCATTGCAGCACTATTTACAATAGCCAGGTCATGGAAGCAACCTAAATACCCATCGACAGAAGAATGGATAAAGAAGATGTGGTACATATATACAATGGAATACTACTCAGCCATAAAAAGGAACAAAACTGGGTCATTTGTAGAGATGTGGATGAATCTAGAGACTGTCATACAGAGTGCAGTAAGTCAGAAAGAGAAAAACAAATATCGAATATTAACGCATATATGTGGAACCTAGAAAAATGGTACAGATGAACTGGTTTGCTGGGTAGAAATTGAGACACAGATGTAGAGAACAAATGTATGGACACCAAGGCAAGAAAGAGGCGGGGGTGGTGGGGGTGGTGGTGGGATGAATTGGGAGATTGGGATTGACATATATACACTAATATGTATAAAATGGATAACTAATAAGAACCTGCTGTATAAAAAAATAAATAAAATTAAATTTAAAAATACTGATTAAAAGATCTTAATGGATACTTTGCAAAAGAAGATCTACGAATGGCCAGTAACAACATTAAAATATGCTCTTCATCATTAGTCATCAGAGAACTGCATATTAAAGCCACAATAAGGTACCATTTCACATCCACCAAAATGGTTAAAATGAAAAAGTCTGACTATACCAAGCCTTGGCAATGACACGATGCAAATAGAATTCTGATACTTTGGTGGTAAGATTGTAAAGTTATACAACTCTGTAAAATAGTTTGGTGATTTCATGTGTAGTTAAGAATAAACTTAGAATATGATACAGTGATTCTACCCCTGTCTGGTTACTTAAGAGAAAGAAAACATGTCTACAGAAGATTCGTATACAAATGTTTATAGCAGCTCAGTTTTTTTGTTTTCTGCCCAAATCTGGAAACAATTTAAATGTCAATCAACAAATGAATATATAAACTTGTTGTGGTGTACTTATACAATGCACTGCTACTCAGGAATAAAAAAGTAATGGACTAATGAAACATGCAGCAACATGCATAAATTTCCAAAACATATGGTGAGCAAAAGATGCCAGTTACATGCATACTGTATGATTTCATTTATATGAAGATTTAGAATAGGCAAAGCTATCTTAAGTGATAGAAATCAGATCACTAGTTGCCTGGGCCAGGGGTTTGTGAGGGGATTTACTGGAAAATGGAGCAAAGTACTCTCTGGGATGATGGATACTTTTTATATTAATTGGAATGTTAGTTACACAGGTAAAAACACATCAAACTTCTTGTATATTTTATTAAATGTATATTTCAATAAAGTGGATCAAAAAATAAAGTTAAAACAGCAAAAAAAATTTACCGAAGAAACTTTTTGATATGCTGAGATAAAATCAAAATTAATAGCTATATTTTATTTCCAAACTTACACAGAATCAGGTACTAAGCTGAAGAAGCAATCACTGTCCACATACTTTGTACCATTCATTCTCTATGCGAGGCACCATAAAGTCAAAACCTAATTGTCAGATGATCAGTGTTTCTCATCACTTCATACAGTCCAGATAAAATGTGTATAAAATTCATTGAGGGGCTCTAATATAAAACGTCAATTACTGATATGATGAAATTATTAGAAATAATTTTCTGCTATTCTTATCTAGTATCTGTTGGAGCTGTTAAAGTGATAGTAAAATGGTCAAAATCAAGATAGCAGAAGAGGTTAAACTCATGGCATTTAGGACTGCCACAGTGTATAAGTCACTCTTAAGTTACTAAGATTTTATTGAATTATATCTCCATATTTTAACATTATAAAATACTAGATGGGAAACTTTGGTAGCCCTGATTTAGGATGGGGAAATAAAAAAACATTTTCAGTTCTTCAAGTTCATTAAAATTCTAATAATCTAAAACTCCTTGAACTTTTCTATTTTGCCCAAATCTAATATCGCGATAGTCTGTCTGAACTTGAATAGTAAATTTTAGATGTCATTCAGGACCAATTGAATAACACTTGTATTTGCATTCCTTAAAAAGTAGAAAAACATTAACCTTTTGTTTTATTGAATTAAAATGCCACGGAAATGCTGATGTAGTCTTGAGAGACTGGAATACTTTTACAAAGAAGAATAGCTGTCATTTATTAAACACAAAGAACAATTACTTGATAGGATGCCTTCTGACAAAAAGCAGATTGGTATTCTCATCATAGAAAAGGCATTATAAAAAAAAAAAATCTAGCCCAGACCTCTGAGATTTGAATAATTTAAAGCTGCATTTGGTGCAATTTGAATTTTTCTTTAGGGAGGCAAAGTTAAATACCTTTAATTTGTTCTAATTATTTCAAATTTGCAAGTTAATTATGGCTGATCATTAAATAACAAAAAGGACTATCGTCTCCATAGAGTTTTACCTCCTACCCTCTGAATTACTTAAGCTAGATTTTAGTATGCATGAATTAACTTTCTAAATAATCACACGGTTTGACTAAGTGGCTCAGTAAAATGAGCTCTGATCCTCAGAATAAGCATTAATGGACATTAGAAATGCTATTGGGACTCATGTTACTTACATTATAAGTATTTTTAATGGGGCCTTATTTACTAATCTTTATGTACTGTTCAAGATAGAACACCAGATAGATACATTATTCTGCTTTACTGGAGGAAAAGTCCAATCTTTGAGACAATAAAAACAAATGTCCATTTAATACCAACTAAATTCATTTTAAAATTATGCAGGCATGTGATGACGGACTTTAACTTGTTTTAGCTGTTCATCTCAATGAATCAATCCAGCAAAAATGGTCTGCTTGGTCTGTAAATGGACTATTATGGATCCACTGATGTGCTAAGTAGCAAAAGGAGGTCCAATAAGCTAGTATTTAATTCCACCTGCTACTTCCAAAGAAAGAATTCATGATTTATTGTGTTGTGAGTTTCTAGTTATCATTTCTCTGCATACTTGGCTACCAACGAATGTGAAGCCAGATGGCACATAACCCTAGTGCTTAGAACTCTTAAAAATAATTTTTCTAAATGTCCCAACTAAATCCTTACACTCCCCAGAGATGGACCTGTCAATGAACAAAATATTCTGAGATCAAAGAGTTTAAAGAATAAATCTTCAAAAATGAGATATTCCATATATTGGCAGATCTTTATATTTTCCCACTCCAAAATTATTAATACAAATTTTATTTCCATATATCCAATAAATATTATCTGAGAGCCCACTGTGTGTCAGTTCTGTGTTTGGGTATGGGAGTACACAAGGGAATAAGTGACTACACCTTTGAATATTTACAGGTAAACAGGAAGAGATAGCTAGCTCGACAATGAACATACAATGGCAGGTGTGATGATGGCAGTATAAGCAAAGTGCTACATGGAGCTGAAAAATGTAGCAGGAAGCTTGCAAGAAGGGAATGAGGGGTCATGAAGGGGATGAGGTAAGAAAAGTCAGTTAAAAGAAAAGATAACTTATCAGCGTATAATATAGAAAAGGCACTGGCCTGGTCCCTCGTTCCAAAAGATGTAGCCATCCTAGTAAAGAGTTTACTTACGAAAGGATGCCAGATCTCTCAGGTATGCTGGGTAGAATAATGGTGTCCAGAAGACAATAGGTGAGCAGAAAACACCTAACTTAGATGTGCATGGCACAGGAAAGAGAGAGTCTGACCCTAGTTAGCCCCGTGTAATAGTTTAGTATATTAGTTTTGGTCAGACAGAACTGGGTACTCTAGAGCTATTTATAAGTTCTTATAGATGTGATTTCTTAAGCAAGTTACTTAAAGTTACTGAGCCTCATTTCCTCATGTATAAAATGAGATAAATAACAGTGTGTAGGATTGTTGTGAGGATTAAATGAATTAACATATGTAAGATACACAAAAGAGTGCCCAGCACATAAACACTACCTAAATGTTAGCTTCTATTCTTATCATTATTTCTATTACTATTAAATGAGGCAACATTTAAAAGTCTTAGAGCAATATCTAGTACTTTGTAGGTGCTTAATAAGTTATTAGAGACTAGCTAAATAAATGGATGGTATAATCGTTCAGAATTATGGAGAAAGAGTAGGTCACTGGGGCAGTGGGAGAGATAACTAGATTAGATTTGAAAACCTTGAATTTGAGGGACCCTAAGTCATTTGGGCTAGATAATATTAATATTATCATGCAGTTATAAGGACAGGTTTGGACCTCAGGAGGGAAAGGCTGAGACCTGAGATAAAGATTTTAGAGTTATCAGCATAGAGATATGATCTAAAATCATGGGAATGAATTAAATTTCCCACAGAGAGACATCTATTGAGAAGAGGGAAGAGAATGGAATTGTCACTACTTAAACAGTAGGTAGAGGCAAAGGAAACCATAAAATACTCTGGGTGGAGGGGAAGCAAATGCCAACAGGGAGAGAGACTCTCCAACAGGGAAATAGGCAGAGAAAGAAAGAATGGTATCAAGAAAACAAGTGAATGAAAGGTATATCAGAAAGGTTAGCTGTGTTGCTAGCTATTGAGAAGTCAAGTAAGATGAGGATTGAAAAGCAGTAAAAAGATTTGGGAATTAGGAGGATACTTGTGACCATGGGAGCAGGGTTTTAGTTGCATGATACAGTAGAAGAGGAATAAATGGAAGATGAGGAAGTGGAAGCAGACACAATGTAGATTATGTTATCAAGAAGTTTGGAACAAAGAAAAGAAAGATAGAGCAGTGGTTCAATGGCAAGGCAAAGGTGAGGGGTTTTTGTTGTTTTTTTAAGAAGGATCTTTGAGCATATAGAAGAAGAACCCGAAGACGTATGAGAAGTATTGATGCAGTGAAATCGTTGAGAAAATAGGAAGGGGATGTGAACGAGGCACTGATGCAGGAGATGTGCGGATTTGAGAGGCACTATGGGACCACTAAGCAGTAATGCTGATGGGCACTTTAAACTATGAACTCTGGAGAGACGTCAGTGTTTCACACAAAGATGGGACCCTCACCATATAATTAGAAACTAGGGCAGACCTCATTTTTAGTGAAGGCACACTTTGTACTTGAAGATGTCACTAGATTGTAATTTGCTCCCTCACCAAAGGGAATGTAGCTCGATTTTCATTAATTATAATATCTTTATTTTAATTCTTCTCAGAAGCAGCAGCAACTGAGGGAGAATCAGGAAAAAGAGAATGGTGATGAAGCTGTGATAAATAAAACACTGCTGTATCCATCACCAAACCACTAATTTAGAGTTCTGTTGCTCTGATCCTAGAAATGCCTTCAGAATTTCTCTATGGCCTTCAATAAGGAAAATAGCTCTTTAAGCTAATTAATGCAGATTTTAATGTAGAATGTGCACTTTTTAACTTTTTAAAAGTATGTTTTTACATACTTCTACAGTCTTCTTTTGAAGATTGACAGTTGGGAAGATGAAAATGTCAGTTCAATATAAACTAAGAAACACAGGTATAAACAAAGATTGCCTACTACACAATCAATTTCCTAAGGGCAGATTCCGTGCCTTCCTCTTCTTTGTAACCCTAGCAATGCCTTCTATGGGGGTGCACACAGAGAAGAGGCCCAACATACATCTACTGAAGAAATGGTTACAATTTGGAAGGCATTTGTGGAATGAAAACAACAGAACTCTGAGTTAATTAACTATTACCTCTTCCTTGCATTGTGGACCATTCATAGGCATTCCTAGATCTATAATCCATATTTTAATTTCATCAAAACATGCACTTACAAAACTTCAAAAATCTGGTATAAGATGAGATTTGCAAAAATGTAAAGCAATGATACTCTTTTCACTAAATTTTTTTGTTTTGGAAAATATAGTTTTCATAAAAGCATATTATTTATAACAATATGCAATGGGTTTACTATTATTATTTTTAAATGAATAAATATTTAATTTTTCTGTTTTTATTTCTAATACCGTAATAGATATAATCCACATTAAATAATGTACATAAAAGCTCCTGGGGGAACTCCATAAAGTTTAAGAGTGTAAAGGGGTCCTGAGATCAGAATATTTGAGAACTGCTACTCTATGTAGCATGATAAATGATGAGTCCATGGAAATAATTACCAACATGTTCTTTCAGAAGTTGAATTTGGCATCAATATGGAAGATTCTAGAGAATCAATGGCAGGAATAAATTTTCCGGCAAAAAGTTTTAATTTAAAAAGTTAGTATATAGTAAAATTGACTTTGGGGATAAGGTATATTGTTCTGTGAACCTTAACACATACGTAGATTCTTTAAAGCATCACCACAATGAAGATACAAAATCGTTCCATCACCCTAAAAAACTTCCTCTACTAGTCCTTATGTAGTCACATACTCTTCCCATCCTTAACCTAACTCTGGCAATCACTGATATGTTCTCTATCACTACGGCTTTGTCTTTTCCAGAATACCACGTAAATAAAATCAAACAGGATTTGGTTCTGTTTTGTTTTTAAGATTGGCTTCTTTCATTCAGCACATCTTTGAGATTCATCTAAGTCTTTGTGTATATCAATATTTCATTCCTTTTTATTTCTAAGTAGTATTCCATTGTATGAACTTACCGCAGTTTATTTACCCATTCACCCAATGAAGGTCCTTTGTGTGGTCTCCAGGTTTGGACTACAGTAAATAAAGTTACTATGAACATTCAACTAACTAAAGGTAGCTCCTAAATTTCAGTCAGAGGATAAAGTAGGAAGTCTTCTGGCTCTTACCACTGGTAATAGTATGTATAAAAAGGAGCCCTGTTCCTGCATTCTCAACAAAAGTTTTGTGACAAACTTCAAAAATACCATCCAAAGTTTCCGAGATCAGACTACATCGTTTACATTAAAGGGAATTCCTATTCTCCATTTACTGAAGGAAAGTAAACTTGCCTTCCAATCAACACCTTGAGAATTTATCACGAGTTCCTATTCCAATTTGCCCTTCCCTTTTGCCCATTTAAGAAACTCACATTAACCTTGCCTGATCAACAATCATCACGAAAATAACCCATTTTCTGACATTTACAGAATCATGTGTTTTGGGGTCTGACTGCTGAGTAATACCAATTAGCAAGAGGTCAACAGGCTTTCTCATCTCCTTGGACCAAACAGAATGAAGAATCTCCCTCTAGAGCTTTGATTATTATATAAGGGGACAACCAAACCAGCAATGTGAGACAGAATCAATAAACTTTCTATAAAAATCCTGGGCACATCAGCATGCTACAAGATCTTTTATGTTTTCATACACTCAATATGACCATAAATATATACACACACCATTCTCAACCACAGGGGTCTTAGAACTGGCTCACAGCCACTGATAGCAGGAAGCTTTGGGTAAATGAATAGCAATTTTGAAATCCCTCCCATTTTTTTTTTTTTTTTTTTTGCCAGTGGGTCCTATTCATAGAACCATCACCCACTGAAGTAAATAAGGATGTAATAAATAGAAAGCTGGCAAATAAAAAAGACAGCATTTTAAAGCGGTTTAAAGAAAACACTTAAAAGGACCCATAATTAGAGCAGCCAGCTTTGAGCTGTAAAATTGTGGTTTTATTATAGTTTGTATGGGCCATGGCCTGGCACCCATTTGACCCAGAACCCTCCAACAGTATGAAAAGCCCCAGAGTATAAGGATAAAATGAAAGCCTTTAATTACCTCAGAATGACTCACTTAAAGGAAATCAATCATGCTACCTTAATGTTAATAGTTATATATAATTTACACAAAGACAGTCCTTTTTGCATGTTTTTCTCATATAACGTTTGTTGCTATTGGTGTTACTATATAGTTACCAGATGAACTATAGTTTTAAAATTCTGCTGAAATTTAAAATTGGTCTCTGTTGAGTTGTGCTGTTTTGCAAAGGCTTCTGTGCAGTGTGTTTCATCAAAAACCTTATTGCTAGGTGTCATGCTGAATTTCTTGTTGGAGATAAGTGAGAGGTAGGAGCAGGGAGTTGCTAAGTATGAATATATAATAACCACTTGGCCATGAAAAACAAATCATGACAGCTTATTATGTCTATTAGTTCATTCATTTAGAGATGCAACTTCCTTTTACATTGCTCAAAGGCTGTGCAAGCACAAAATCAACGGATGAGAAGCCATGGTTCAAAAGGTTGACTTCAGATAGCACTACTCAGCCACCTTTGGCACATACCTGTTCTGGAAAGAAAAGGCAATTTTGATACAACTTTGAATCTCTAGTGGCCATAAAAATATGTAAATACTATTTGCTAAAGATAATGACAATAGCATTATAATAAAGTGTTTACTGTTCATCAGTTACATTATAGTAGGACATGTAAGAATTATAAAGTAATTCATACAACAAGCACAACCTGAGCATAGAAAGGATTTTTCTCTAGTTGGTTCCCACACTAGACAGCAGAATCTCCTGGGAGCTTTCTGAAAATACAGATTCCTGGGCCCCGTCGACGGATATTGTGATTTAATAGGTTGGGGTTGAATATCCTTAGTTTCCTCCATTATTTCTCCTGTAACATGGATTTTAGTTCCCATACCTCCATGAAAGGACTAAATAACATCTATCTATAAGATTACCTCTAAACACTGTTTTATCTGCATCCCACAAGTTTTAATTTGTTGTGCTTTTACCTTCATTCAGTTTTATATTTTCAATTTTAACTGTGGAGTCAGCTTGCTTTACAAAATAATTTATATTTTCACCAGGTATGTACTTTATAATTTTCCCTGCAGCCCTACAAGCATGGGTGTTATCATTCTTTAATTTTTATCAGTATACAAAATGAGAAGTGACAGTTGACTGATTTTTCCTTTATGAATAAGAAGCCAATCATGTAAGAATCTAGGGACAGACCATTCCAGTCAGAGGAAACTGCCAGTACAAAGGGACTGGTGTGAAAATAAGCTTAGCATATTTGAGAAACTGAAAGGCCACTGTGGCTGGAATATCCTGAGCAGAGTGATAGCTGTATACAATGAGCTCAGAGAGGTATGCAAGGACCACTTCATGTAGGGCCTTGCAGCGTTTGGATTTGTATTTCAAGTATAATTGGAAGCCATTAGAGGGTTTTCAGCAGAGGACTGACATGATTCTGACATATGCTCTAAGAAGGATGGGTTGTAGGAGTTTCAAGTAGAAATAGGAACATCAGTCAGCAGGCAACTGCAATAATCTGGGTAGAAATGGAAATGGTGGTAGTGTGGATTAGAGTAGAAAATGGAAATGGAGGGAATTTAACAGAAAGTGGATAATTTTAGAAGTAGGGTCAATAGGACTTACTAATAAACCAGATATGGAGGGTGAAGGAAGAAGGGAAATAAAGTCAAGGTGGTTTATGTAGTTTTTGACTTGAGCAACAGGACACAAATCTACTTGAAATGGGTAAGAAGAAAGGTATAAATGTGGGTTTTCCAAACATCTTTTTTGGTCACCTTAGTGGTATTCTGTAGGAGAGAGTGGTAACCATGTATTCAATCTAATTTCTTAGATCATAAATAATTTTATAATTAAGAATCATGTTCAGAATCAATGTCTAGTTCACTGGCATATGATATGCAGAATCCATTGTTTTAAAATTTTTTTTACTGAACTTTAACCGTCTAGCCTCCTGGTACCTCCATAGTTTTCCATAAATCTTCAAGGTTACCAATTAACGTTTAACAGCCTTATTTACAGGAACTTTTACTACCCTGAGATGTACATAAACTAAGCCGGAAGAGTTGAATTTATACATCTATATCCAAGTATGTATGTAAAGTCCTCACCTATCTTTTGCTTCAGTTTTCATGTATGAACCATTGTTCTTCTCTTTCTAGACCAAAGATCATTCATCTTGAGAAGAAAAATAATAACTGGGTAGTGTAATAATAATACATAATAATAATTATTATTATTATAAAAAATAATAATAATAGCAACTGGAACACTCTTTGCCATGTGTTAACACATCATAGGTCCTAAATAATAAGACTGTTCTTGATTTGCCCTTAATCCTTTAAACAAAATCAAATAAGCTACTCCAGTCATTCATGACATGTTTTAAAATCCTAAACCTATTTTGGACTTTAGTATATTTTACAGTATTCTTACTGTTCTTTGAAATCCTCTTAAACCTTACCCTTAGACATATCTTCCTATTTTTGCAGCCATGATCTAAAGAATCCTCTCTTAATTCCTCAATTAATTATGCTTGAATGGTTAGAATTATACTTTTGATAGTTTCCCAGCTCTTTCAACTCTTATACTTTTGAATTTCAGATCAGAAGAGCATGCTTCTCTTTTCTCTGCCTTTCTTAAGTTTTGGTTACATATCTAACTATTATGAATTTTTCATTTGTCAGAAGTAGGATGAATACGTCAACTCTACTGGTTGTCTTCATCTCCTTTTAGGATATGAAATGCTAACATGAGGCAGTCAAGACATCTTAGAGTGAAATAAAATTTCCAGGGTCCTTTCTCTTTGATTTTGCCCAAATGCTCTCCAGTATAACGACAACAAGTAAGACTGCCTTTTCTCTTAAATCTGACCTATAGTCATATTTTCACACTTAGATGAATAATTAGATTCGAAGAGTCTCAACAGGTTTTTTTTTAATAACAGTATAGACAGAGGTTCTAATGATAGCCTACTTTCTTATGAACTATGTCAAGTCTATATACCTCCAAATGAATATAAGAGAATTGTCAACTAACCTGATGAACTCCATTCTCATAGAAGACAACAGTAGATTTTCTCGATTCTGCTAGAACTTAAACATTTTCTTTACTGTTTTTGTGAGTTAAAATTGTTGGACATATACCTAATGGTAACTGAATTTATTCTTTTTCAAATTATTTAGTTTACACACTGATAAAATGAGATTTGGATTATGCTTCTACAGGTTCTTTAAGCTCTAAAACTGTAAAATTCCATCTTTATACTCTGGTTTTTATATTTACTTATAACTTTTCAAGAAGCACAATTTCTCTCTCAAAAAACTAAAAATACAACTACTATATGACCCAGCAATTCCACTCCTGAGTCTATATCTGCAAGAAACAAAAACACTAACTCAAAAAGATAGATGCACCCAATGTTCATAGCAGCATTATTTACAATTGCCAATATATGGAAGCAACCTAAGTGTCCATCAACAGATGAATGGATAAAGAAGATGTGGTGTGTATGTATATATATATATATATATACATATATATATATGTATATATATATATATATATATACTCACACATATACACATATAGACATATATATACAATGGAACACTACTCAGCCAATAAAAAAGAATGAAATTTTACCATCTGCAACAACATGGGTGGACTTGGAGTGTATTATGCTAAGAGAAATAAGTCAGACAAAGAGAAATACTGTCTGATATTACTTATATGTAGAATCTAAAAAATACAACAAAATAGTGAATATAACAAAAAAGAAACAGACTCACAGACATATAGAACAAATTAGTGGTTACCAGTAGCTTATATAATACTGTACATCAAGTATACTTCAATAAAAATAATAAATTAAAAAAAAATCCTCATAGGAAAACCAAGGTAAGAAATGCTGACTATCTGACTCATGTAAAAAAAAAAAAAAGGCGTATGAACATATTGATTGCTTCCAATTCTAAAATATACATTTTAACCTTAAACAAATGTACAATTTCTACTGTATAAGTATGGTAGAACAGAGATTGTTTTTCCTCTTTATATTGACCTATTTTTCTACTTGCCACCTACCTGATGGTGCTTTTCCTGTTAAGAAAGGAGGAAATTTCTAAAATCTACATCCTTGCTTGGAATCTTATACTTCCAGATTCCTTTTATATTAGTTTCTTCGTTTTTTTTTTCTAGAAGCTCATCAAACTTTCTAATGAGGTAGAGCTTAAAATGGTATCCTTTTCTACTTTTGCCTCAAAGACACTTGCTTTCACATAAAACACTTATGACTGAAAGACAAATAGAGCAAAATTTCTACAGTTTATCAGGATAGTAAACTACCTCAAGGCTAAAAATTTCACTTTCAAGCAGAACTAGAGCCTTTTCTGGTTCTCTTTATGAGTTCCTGGGCTGTCTCTCTGGATGAACTGCAAGACCTTTTTATTTCTCTAATAAAACCATTCCTTTCTTACACCATCCAGAATGTTTGCCCTTCACTTTACTAACAAAGAACAACGATTATATAATCCCTTTACCAAACCACAAGGAATTAGAAATAATTACTCATCTTTCTCATTCTCCATGAGCAGTAAGCTCAAGTTGTGCTTTTTTTTACCCTTCCAGCTCAGCCAAAGTAATTTCTGTGTATCATTTTACAAGGAAACAAATAAACAAATAAAAAACAAAACACTTGACATTAATATTCTATGGAGGGCATTTTAGTAAGTGTCACTGAGATTCGGTGCATTGAAGTTCTGTTTACAATCCCACCTTTTCTTATTGCTAAAGTAGTGCAGCTACCATTAGATCACACTAAGAAGTCAAGGACTAACTAATACATTGTAAAACCAAGATGAATTTTTTTTTTTAAAAAAACCTATGCTTTCTGGAGGGTTTTCATCATAAATCGGTGTTGAATTTTGTTGAAAGCTTTTTCTGCATCTATTGAGATGATCATATGGTTTTCCTCCTTCAATTTGTTAATATGGTTTATCACATGGATTGATTTGCGTATATTGAAGAATCCTTGCATTCCTGGGATAAACCCCACTTGATCATGGTGTATGATCCCTTTAATGTGCTGTTGGATTCTGTTTGCTAGTATTTTGTTGAGGATTTTTGCATCTATGTTCATCAGTGATATTGGCCTGTAGTTTTCTTTCTTTGTGACATCTTTGTCTGGTTTTGGTTATCAGGGTGATGGTGGCCTCATAGAATGAGTTTGGGAGTGTTCCTCCCTCTGCTATATTTTGGAAGAGTTTGAGAAGGATGGGTGCTAGCTCTTCTCTAAATGTTTGATAGAATTTGTCTGTGAAGCCATCTGGTCCTGGGCTTTTGTTTGTTGGAAGATTTTTAATCACAGTCTCAATTTCAGTGCTTGTGATTGGTCTGTTTATATTATCTATTTCTTACTGGTTCAGTCTTGGAAGGTTGTGCTTTTCTAAGAATTTGTCCATTTCTTCCAGGTTGTCCATTTTATTGGCATATAGTTACTTGTAGTAATCTCTCATGATCCTTTATATTTCTGCAGGGTCAGTTGTTACTTCTCCTTTTTCATTTCTAATTCTATTGATTTGAGTCTTCTTCCTTTCTTTCTTGATGACTCTGTCTAATGGTTTATCAATTTTTTTTAATCTTCTCAAAGAACCAGCTTTTAGTTTTATTGATCTTTGCTATCATTTCCTTCATTTCTTTTTCATTTATTTTTGATCTGATCTTTATGATTTTTTCCTTCTGCTAACTTTGGGTTTTTTTTTTTTTGTTCTTCTTTCTCTAATTGCTTTATGTGTAAGGTTAGGTTGTTTATTTGAGGTGTTTCTTGTTTCTTGAGGTAGGATTGTATTGCTATAAACTTCCCTCTTAGAACTGCTTTTGTTGCTTCCCATAGGTTTTGGGTCATCGTGTTTTCATTGTCATTTGTTTCTAGGTATTTTTTGATTTCCTCTTTGATTTCTTCAGTGATCTCTTAGTTATTAAGTAGTGTATTGTTTAGCCTCCATGTGTTTGTATTTTTTACAGATTTTTTTTCCTGTAATTGATACCTAGTCTCATAGCATTATGGTTGGAAAAGGTACTCGATACGATTTCAATTTTCTTAAATTTACCAAGGCTTGATTTGCGACCCAAGATATGATCTACCCTGGAGAATGTTCCATGAGCACTTGAGAAGAAAGTGTATTCTGTTGTTTTTGGATGGAATGTCTTATAACTATCAATAAGTCCATCTTGTTTAATGTATCATTTAAAGTTTGTGTTTCCTTATTTATTTTCATTTTGGATGATCTGTCCATTGGTAAAAGTGGAAAAAATAATAAATAAATAAATATTGTTACTCATTGGGGGGGAAAAATGGATAAATTTGACCACATTAAAATAAAAAAACAAAAAAACAAAAAAAACCCCTATGCTTTCTCTGATTCATTTGCATATTATTACAGCTTTATACTTTCCTGTTTTTAAAAATAAAGTTTTTAGCTTGGAATAATTTTAGATTTCCAGGAGAGTTTCAAAGACACACAGATCAATGGGATACAATAGAGAGCCCAGAAATGAACCCACACTTACATAGGCAATTAATCTATGACAAAGGAGGCAAGAACATAGAATGGTGAAAAGACAGCCTATTCAATGAATAATGTTGGGAAAACTGGACAGCTACATGCCGAAGAATCAAACTGGACTACTCTTTCATACCATGCACAAAAATAAATTTGAAAAGGATTAAAGACTTAAATATAAGACCTGAAATAATAAAACTTCTAGAAGAAAACATAAACAGTATGTTCTTTGACATCAGTCTTAGCAATATTTTTTTTTTTTGGATATGTCTCCTCAGGCAAAGGAAACAAAAGCAAAAATAAACAAATGGGATTTTATCAAACTAAAAAGCTTTTGGACAGTGAAGGAAACTCTCAATAAAATGAAAAGGCCACCTACTGAATGGGAGAAGATATTTGCAAATGATGTATCTGATGAGTTAATATCCAAAATATACAAAGAACTCATACAACTCAACATCAAAAAAACAACCCAATTAAAAAATGGGCAGAAGACATGAATAGATATTACTCCAAAGAAGACATACAGATGGCCAATAGACAAATGAAAAGATGCTCAACGTTACTAATCATCAGGGAAATGCAAATCAAAACCATCGTGAAATATCACCTCACACCTGTCAGAATGGCTATTAACAAAAGATGCCAAAAACAAGCATTGGCAAGGATGTGCAGAAAAGGGAACACTCATGCAGTATTGCTGGGAATACAAACTGGTGCAGCCACTATGAAAAACAGTATGGAGACTCCTCAATAAATTGAAAATAGAACTATTATATGATCAAGCAATTACACTCTTGGGTATATATCTGAAGAAAATGAAAACACTATTTGAAGAGATACATGCGCCCCTATGTTCACTGCAGGATTATTTACAATAGCCAAGATATGGAAAACCCAAGTGCCCATCAATAGATGACTGAATAAATAAGATATATATATGGTGGAATGTTGCACAGCAATTAAAAAGAATGAACTCTTGTCATTTACAACAACATGGATGGACCTAGAGAGTATTGTGCTTAGTGAAATAAGTCAGACACAGAAAGACAAATACTGTATGATTTTGCTTATATGTGCAATCTAAAAAACAAAACAAATGAACGAACATAGCAAAACAGAAACGGAGTTATAGATACAGAGAACAAACAGGTGGTTGTCAAAGGAGGGGGGTTGGGGGAAGAAATGGGTGAGGGAGATTAATAGGTACAAACTTCCAGTTCCAAAATAAATGAGTCACAGGTATGAAATATACAATGTGGGGAATCTAGTTAATAACTATGTATGGTGACATTGTAACTACACTTGTTGTGGTGCTCATTTTGAAATGTATAGCACTACCAAATCACTATGGTGTGTAACAGGAACTAACATAGTGTTGTAGGTCTATCATACTTCAAAAGTAAACAAACTCTTGAGGATTAACCAAGATGGCGGAGTAGAAGGACGTGCTCTCACTACCTCTTGCGAGAGCACCAGAATCACAACTGGCTGCTGGACAATCATTGAGAGGAAGACCCTGGACTTCACCAAGGAGGATACCCCACGTCCAAGGACAGAGGAGAAGCCACAGTGAGACGGTAGGAGGGGCGCAATCAGAGTAAAATCAAATCCCATAACTGCTGGGTGGGTGACTCACAGACTGGCGAACACTTATACCACAGAAATCCACCCACTGGAGTGAAGGTTCTGAGCCCCACGTCAGGCTTCCCAACCTGGGGGTCCGGCAACAGGAGGAGGAATTCCTAGAGAATCAGACTTTGAAGCCTAGTGGGAATTGATTGCAGGACTTCGACAGGACTGGGGGAAACAGAGACCCCACTCTTGGAGGGCACACACAAAGTAGTGTGCACATCCGGACCCAGGGGAAGGAGCAGTGACCCTGGGGGAGACTGAACCAGACCTACCTGCTGGTATTGGGGGGTCTCCTGCAGAGGCAGGGGGTGGCTCTGTTTCACCGTGGGGACAAGGACACTGGCAGCGGAGGTTCTGGGAAGTGCTCCTTGGCATGAGCCCTCCCAGAGTCTGCCATTAACCCCACCAAAGAGCCCAGGTAGGCTACAGTGTTGGGTTGTCTCAGGCAAAACAACCAACAGGGAGGGAACCCAGCCCCACCCATCAACAGTCAAGTGGATTAAAGTTTTACTGAGCTCTGACCACCACAGCAACAGTCAGCTCTACCCACCACCAGAGCCTCCCATTAAGCCTCTTAGATAGCCTCAACCACCAGAGGGCAGACAGCAGAAGCAAGAAAAACTACAATCCTGCAGCCTGTGGACCAAAAACCACAGTTACAGAAAGATAGACAAGATGAAAAGGCAGAGGGCTATGTACCAGATGAAGGAACAAGAAAAACCCCAGAAAAACAACTAAATGAAGTGGAGATAGGCAACCTTCCAGAAAAAGAATTCAGAATAATGATAGCGAAGATGATCCAGGACCTCGGAATAAGAATGGAGGCAAAGATTGAGAAGATGCAAGAAATGATTAACAAAGACCTAGAAGAATTAAAGAACAAACAAACAGAGATGACCAATACAATAACTGAAATGAAAACTACACTAGAAGGAATCAATAGCAGAATAACTGAGGCAGAAGAACGGATAAGTGACCTGGAAGACAGAATGGTGGAATTCACTTTTGCGGAACAGACTAAAGAAAAAAGAATGAAAAGAGATGAAGACAGCCTAAGAGACCTCTGGGACAACATTAAACGCAACAACATTCGCATTATAGGGGTCCCAGAAGGAGAAGAGAGAGAGAAAGGACCTGAGAAAATATTTGAAGAGATTATACTCGAAAACTTCCCCAACATGGGAAAGGAAATAGCCACCCAAGTCCAGGAAGCACGGAGAGTCCCATACAGGATAAACCCAAGGAGAAACACGCCGAGACACATAGTAATCAAAGTGGCAAAAATTAAAGACAAAGAAAAATTATTGAAAGCAGCAAGGGAAAAGCAACAAATAACATACAAGGGAACTCCCATAAGGTTAACAGCTGATTTCTCAGCAGAAACTCTACAAGCCAGAAGGGAGTGGCATGATATATTTAAAGTGATGAAAGGGAAGAACCTACAACGAAGATTACTCTACCTGGCAAGGATCTCATTTAGATTTGATGGAGAAATCAAAAGCTTTACAGACAAGCAAAAGCTAAGAGAATTCAGCACCACCAAACCAGCTCTACAACAAATGCTAAAGGAACTTCTCTAAGTGGGAAACACAAGAGAAGAAAAGGACCTACAAAAACAAACCCAAAACAATTAAGAAAATGGTCATAGGAACATACATATCGATAATTACCTTAAACGTGAATGGATTAAATGCTCCAACCAAAAGACATAGACTGGCTGAATGGATACAAAAACAAGACCCATATATATGTTGTCTACAAGAGACCCACTTTAGACCTAGGGACACATACAGACTGAAAGTGAGGGGATGGAAAAAGATATTCCATGCAAATGGAAATCAAAAGAAAGCTGGAGTAGCTATACTCATATCAGATAAAATAGACTTTAAAATAAAGAATGTTACAAGAGACAAGGAAGGACACTACATAATAATCAAGGGATCAATCCAAGAAGAAGATATAACAATTATAAATATATATGCACCCAACATAGGAGCACCTCAATACATAAGGCAACTGCTAACAGCTATAAAAGAGGAAATCGACAGTAACACAATAATAGTGGGGGACTTTAACACCTCACTTACACCAATGGAGAGATCATCCAAAATGAAAATAAATAAGGAAACAGAAGCTTTAAATGACACAGTAGACCAGATAGATTTAATTGATATATATAGGACATTCCATCCAAAAACAGCAGATTACACGTTCTTCTCAAGTGCGCAGGGAACATTCTTCAGGATAGATCACATCTTGGGTCACAAATCAAGCCTCAGTATATTTAAGAAAACTGAAATCATATCAAGCATCTTTTCTGACCACAACGCTATGAGATTAGAAATGAATTACCGGGAAAAAAACGTAAAAAAGACAAACACATGGAGGCTAAACAATACGTTACTAAATAACCAAGAGATCACTGAAGAAATCAAAGAGGAAATCAAAAAATACCTAGACACAAATGACAATGAAAACACGACGACCCAAAACCTATGGGATGCAGCAAAAGCAGTTCTAAGAGGGAAGTTTATAGCTATACAAGCCTACCTAAAGAAACAAGAAAAATCTCAAGTAAACAATCTAACCTTACACCTAAAGCAACCAGAGAAAGAAGAACAAACAAAACCCAAAGTTAGCAGAAGGAAAGAAATCATAAAGATCAGAGCAGAAATAAATGAAATAGAAACAAAGAAAACAATAGGAAAGATCAATAAAACTAAAAGTTGGTTCTTTGAGAAGATAAACAAAATTGATAAGCCATTAGCCAGACTCATCAAGAAAAAGAGGGAGAGGACTCAAATCAATAAAATCAGAAATGAAAAAGGAGAAGTTACAATAGACACCACAGAAATACAAAGCATCCTAAGAGATTACTACAAGCAACTTTATGCCAATAAAATGGACAACCTGGAAGAAATTGACAAATTTTTAGAAAGGTATAACCTTCCAAGACTGAACCAGGAGGAAATAAAAATATGAACAGACCAATCACAAGTAATGAAATTGAAACTGTGATTAAAAATCTTCCAAGAAACAAAAGTCCAGGACCAGATGGCTTCACAGGTGAATTCTATCAAACATTTAGAGAAGAGCTAACACCTATCCTTCCCAAACTCTTCCAAAAAATTTCAGGGGAAGGAACACTCCCAAACTCATTCTATGAGGCCACCATCACCCTGATACCAAAACCAGACAAAGACACTACAAAAAAAGAAAATTACAGACCAATATCACTGATGAATATAGATGCAAAAATCCTCAACAAAATACTAGCAAACAGAATCCAACAACACATTAAAAGAATCATACACCACGATCAAGTGGGATTTATCCCAGGGATGCAAGGATTCTTCAATACACGCAAATCAATCAATGTGATACACCATATTAACAAATTGAAGAATAAAAACCATATGATCATCTCAACAGATGCAGAAAAAGCTTTTGACAAAATTCAACACCCATTTCTGATAAAAACTCTCCAGAAAGTGGGCATAGAGGGAGCCTACCTCAACATAATAAAGGCCATATATGACAAACTCACAGCAAACATCATTCTCAATGGTGAAAAACTGAAAGCATTTCCTCTAAGATCAGGAACGAGACAAGGATGTCCACTCTCACCACTATTATTCAACATAGTTCTGGAAGTCCTAGCCATGGCAATCAGAGAAGAAAAAGAAATAAAAGGAATACAAGTTGGAAAAGAAGAAGTAAAACTGTCACTGTTTGCGGATGACATGATACTAAACATAGAGAATCCTAAAACTGCCACCAGAAAACTGCTAGAGCTAATTAATGAATATGGTAAAGTTGCAGGATACAAAATTAATGTACAGAAATCTCTTGCATTCCTATACACTAATGATGAAAAATCTGAAAGAGAAATTATGGAAACACTCCCATTTACCATTGCAACAAAAAGAATAAAATACCTAGGAATAAACCTACCTAGGGAGACAAAAGACCTGTATGCAGAAAACTATAAGACACTGATGAAAGAAATTAAAGATGATACCAACATATGGAGAGATATACCATGTTCTTGGATTGGAAGAATCAACATTGTGAAAATGAGTATACTACCCAAAGTAACCTACAGATTCAATGCAATCCCTATCAAATTACCAATGGCATTTTGTACGGAGCTAGAACAAATCATCTTAAAATTTGTATGGAGACACAAAAGACCCCGAATAGCCAAAGCAGTCTTGAGGCAAAAAAATGGAGCTGGAGGAATCAGACTCCCTGACTTCAGACTATACTACAAAGCTACAGTAATCAAGACAATATGGTACTGGCACAAAAAGAGAAACACAGATCAATGGAACAAGATAGAAAGCCCAGAGATTAACCCACGCACCTATGGTCAACTAATCTATGACAAAGGAGGCAAAGATACACAATGGAGAAAAGACAGTCTCTTCAATAAGTGGTGCTGGGAAAATCGGACAGCTACATGTAAAAGAATGAAATTAGAATACTCCCTGACACCATACACAAAAATAAACTCAAAATGGATTAGAGACCTAAATATAAGACCGGACACTATAAAACTCTTAGAGGAAAACATAGGAAGAACACTCTTTGACATAAATCACAGCAAGATCTTTTTTGATCCACCTCCTAGAGTAATGGAAATAAAAACAAAAATAAACAAATGGGACCTAATGAAACTTCAAAGCTTTTGCACAGCAAAGGAAACCATAAACAAGACAAAAAGACAACCCTCAGAATGGGAGAAAATATTTGCAAACGAATCAATGGACAAAGGATTAATCTCCAAAATATATAAACAGCTCATTCAGCTCAATATTAAAGAAACAAACACCCCAATCCAAAAATGGGCAGAAGACCTAAATAGACATTTCTCCAAAGAAGACATACAGACGGCCACGAAGCAAATGAAAAGATGCTCAACATCACTAATTATTAGAGAAATGCAAATCAAAACTACAATGAGGTATCACCTCACTCCTGTTAGAATGGGCATCATCAGAAAATCTACAAACAACAAATGCTGGAGAGGGTGTGGAGAAAAGGGAACCCTCTTGCACTGTTGGTGGGAATGTTAATTGATACAGCCACTATGGAGAACAATATGGAGGTTCCTTAAAAAACTAAAAATAGAATTACCATATGACCCAGCAATCCCACTACTGGGCATATACCCAGAGAAAACCGTAATTCACCCGAATGTTTATTGCAGCACTATTTACAATAGCCAGGTCTTGGAAGCAACCTAAATGCCCATCAACAGACGAATGGATAAAGAAGATGTGGTACATATATACAATGGAATATTACTCAGCCATAAAAAGGAACGAAATTGAGTCATTTGTTGAGAAGTGGATGGATCTAGAGACTGTCATACAGAGTGAAGTAAGTCAGAAAGAGAAAAACAAATATCGTATATTAATGCATGTATGTGGAACCTAGAAAAATGGTACAGATGAGCTGGTTTGCATGGCAGAAGTTGAGACACAGATGTAGAGAATGGACATATGGACACCAAGGGGGGAAAACTGCGGTGGGGTGGGGATGGTGGTGTGCTGAATTGGGCGATTGGGACTGACATTTATACACTAATGTGTATAAAATTGATGCCTAATAAGAACCTGCAGTATAAAACAAACAAACAAACAAAACAACTAAAAAAAAAAAAGTAAACAAACTCTTAGATCAGATTTGTGGTTCCCAGAGTAGGGAGGTGTGTGTGTGGGGGGGAACTGAATGGAGGTAGTCAAAAGGTACAAACTCCCAGGTAAGATAAATAAGTACTAGGGATGTAATGTACAATATGCTAAATATAATTAATACTGCTTCATACATAACACCATATGTTATACATGAAAGTTGTTAAAGAGAGTAAATCCTCAGAGTTCTCATCATAAGAAAAATTTTTTTCTATTTCTTTAATATGAGAGGATGGATGTTCACCAAACTTCTGTGATAATTTCATGATGTATGTACGTCAAATCATTATGATGTACAACTTCAACTTATACAGTGCTGTATGTCAATTATATCTCAATAAAACTGGAAGAAAACAGCAGCAACAACAACAAAGCTATATTAATCAAGATAGTATGTTAATGGTATTAAGAAATTGATCTAATTTAACATAATACAGTTTGGGGGAACATAAACAAACAAATAAAAGGTTTTTAAATGTTAACATCTTTTGGTAGTATATATATGTCCATGCTACTCTCTCACTTCAGCACAGGGAGATCAGCTCGGTGCTTTGTGACCACCTAGACGGGTGGGATAGGGAGGGTGGGAGGGAGACAGAAGAGGGAGGAGATATGGGGATATATGTATATGTATAGCTGATTCACTGTGTTATACAGCAGAAACTAACACACCATTGTAAAGCAATTATACTCCAATAAAGATGTTAAAAAAAAAAAGTTAACATCTTACAATAGTATGGTACATTTGTCAAAACTAAGAAAACAACATTGGTGCATAACTATTAACTGCACCCGAGACTATTTGGATTTCACCAGGTTTTACACTTACTGTTGTTGTTCCAGGATATTCCACACCGTATTTGGTCAACATGTCTTCTTAGTTTCCTTTGGCCTGTGACAGTTGCTCAGTCTTTCATGACTTTACTTGACCAGTTTTGGGGAGAAATGGTCAGGTATTTTTTACAATGTTCCTCAATTTGGACTTGTCTTTGTTTTCACCATCATAAGTACAATGCTATTAGTATTTGGGAAGAAAACTACAGAGGTGAAGTTCGTTCCTTATCACAACATAAGAGGGGTTACAAGATATCTACATGACTATTCATTGGTGATGTTAGCCTTGATAATTTGATTAAGGTAGTATTCACCATATTTCTCCACTGTAAAGTATGGCTTTCCTCCTTTCCAAATCCTTCCTATTCCTTGGGTGTGAGTCACTAAGTCACACTCAAGCAGAGTGAAGTTCAAGCTCTACCTCCCAGAGAGGGAAGTATTTACTTAAATTATTTGGAATTCTTCTGAAGAAAGATTTGTCCCTTTTCCTTCATTTATTTATTCATTGATCATCTATTTATATCAGTATGGACTCATCTACAGTTATTTTATACTTTGGGTTGTAATCCAGTACCACACTATTTGTTTTGTTGATCAAATTGTTCCAGTTTGGGCCATTGGAAGCTCTTTTAGGTTAGCTCTTCTGTCCCCTTGACATTCCATCATCCTTTTGATTTTTGAGTACTTTCTTTCTTTCTGGCTTCAGGCTCATCTTTTATTTTCTTTGCCCCATCCTTCTAATTAGCCATTTTTCTTAGGAGTCCTGGTTTATTTTACTGGAGAATGGTATTTAGAAACCAAGACCTATATGCTGGGTGTGCTCATTGCTACTGCGTATCACTGCTTCCAGCCAGGACCTCTCAGCAAACATAGGAAATATATATTATGTATAGTAACCTATACGTATATTTATTTTTATATATTTATTTATATATATATATATATATATATATATATATATATATATATCCATCTCTGTGTGCACACACACAAAATGGATTGAATTATGTCCTCCTAAAATTCATATGTTGAAGTCCTAACCCCCAATGTGATGGTATTGGTATTTGGAGATGGGGGCCTCTGGGGAAGTAATTAGGTTTAGGTTATGAGAGTGATGTTCTATGATGGGAGTAGTGCCATCGTAAGAGGAGATACCAGAGATCTAGCTCAGTCTCTCTACACCATGTGAGGACATAGTGAAAAGGCAGCCATCTGCAAGCCAAGAAGAGAGCTCCCACCACAACATGAACATGCTGGTACTCTGATTTCACACTTCCACTCTGATCTAGTACCACAGTATTCATTCTAGCCTTATGCTTTTGTTTATGTTTAATTTTTCCCTCTGTAGTTTTTTAATTTATAGATTGTAGGTATCTAGTATTATTAGTAGCTGTCAGGGGGCTGGAGATATATCTTACTGGAATAGACATTTACTCTGGATATGGATTTGTCTTCTGTGCCCACATTGCTTATACCAAAATTACCATCCATGGATCTACAGAATGGTTTATTTATCATCATGGTATTTTACACAGCATTGCCTCTGATAAAAGAACTTACTTCACAGCAAGTTAAATAGTACAACATGCTCATGCTTATGGAATTCACTTGTCTTAGCATATCCCCTGTTATCCTGAAGCAGCTATCTTGAAGAACAATGAAGTGGCCTTTAATGACTTGCAACAATGCCAGCTAGGAGGCAATACCTTGTGGGGCTGGAGAAAGGTCTTCCAGGATGCTCTAAATATGCTTTAAATCAGTATCCAATATGTGGTGCTGTTTCTCCCATAGCTATGATTCACAAGTCCAAGAAAGAAGATGGAAATGGAAGTACTCCACTCACCATTGACCAGAGTGAACTGTTAGCAAATTTTTTGCTTTCCTTCCCCATGAACTTAGGGTCTATTGGTCTAGAGGTCTTAGTTCCAAAGGGAGTAATGTTTCTACTAGGAGACACCACAGTGATTCCACTGAACTGGAAGATGACACTGCCACCCAACCACTTTGGGTTCCTCATGCCTCTGAATTATCAGACAAATAAAAGGGTTACTGTACAGGCTAGGGTAACTGATCATAACTACTGAGAGGGAAATGAGTTGCTATTACACAATGTAGATAAGGAGAAATATGTTTGGAATACAGGAGCTCCCTTAGGGTGTCCTATGATTACAAGTCAATGGGAGGTTACAGAAATCCAATTCAGGCACGACTGTTAATGGCCCACCCATCCAGGAGTGAAGTTTTGGGTCACCCCACCAGACAAAGAACCACGACTAGCTGAAGTGTTCGCTGACAGCAAAGGGAATATGGAATGGGTAGTGGAACAAAGTAGTTATAAATACCAGCTACAGCCATGTGGTCAGTTGCAGAAATAAGGACTGTAATAGTTAAGAGTAATTCTTCCCTATTTTGTTATAAGTATGTTTGTATACGTATATTAACCAAATATTTTTGTTTTCTCTCCTATCTTATCTCTTTATCATCTAAGATGCGCTAATAATAATTAACTTTACATCACAACACTGAAATGAAAGGATATCAAGGAGAAGAGTGACCATCATCCAAGGACTTCACATCCTCTTCTGGGGAAAGGATGTTTTGAGTTGTATTTGGGATAGTTGTACAATGTTAGGTGGGAGTACTCCTTTTTTATTATCTCTATTTAGAGATTTAATACAGTTTAAGGAGATGCGTATGGGTGCCAAGTTGACAAAGGGTGGACTATGATGGTCTTATTTATATGTCAACTTGGCTAGGCTACAGTTCATAAATCAAACACTAAACTAGGTGTGTGAAGGTATTTTACAGATGTGATTAAAATCCATAAAATCTTAGGTAATCTAGATGGGCCTGATTCAATTTCTTGAGAAGCCTTCAAAGCAGAGCTGAGGCTTCCCTGAAAAAGAAAAAAATCCCCGCTGTGGACAGTAGCTTCAGCCCTTACCTGAGATTTCCAGCCTGCCATTCCTGACAGCCTGCCTTATGGACTTCAGACTTGTCTTAGCCAGTTCCTTGCAATACATCTCATAATACATACCTCCTACTGGTTCTGTTTCTCTGGTTGTCCCTGACCTATGCAATCCTTCACCATGCCACATGATATAATAAAGAAAGATTCTCTTTCCATTAAATAGCTGAGAGTTCAGATTCAAGGTTCAAGGATTAAAGCTTGCACACCCTATTTACCAAAAGAGAAAATGCCAAATAGCAAAAGCAACACAGAAATCAATCCTTTTCACCACTGGAGAAAGAGAAAAACAAATGAGTTGAGTTCAATATAAAAATTTTTTTCTGTAGGATTATCAAAAATTAGCACCGTTTCATATGTAATAGCCAGTTCTTCTGAGACAGGCATCCACCTACAGCAAACCACCACAGGATAATCAAGATCATAACCATATCCGCAGACACTTTCTGATCAAAAGGTATACTCAGAAACACAGTCATTATTTCTTTTCATCTTACCTTTAAATAACCCCCCAGTTACCCGATCTACCCAGGAGTTCCTGCATACACACTTCTACAAATAAAAGAATGCCGTGATTTTTAAACTTTTGCATTTATATGTGTTTGTCCTCTGCATATTCAATTGTCCTGAATCCAAAAATCCATTTTCAAACTATATCCAGGCAGTTAGAAAAGCCACCCGAAGCTACTGTTAATTAAAAGTAAAAAAACTTTTACGGCACCTAAAAACTTTACATCCTTTCAGAGAGAACTGTTGGGACTTCTGAAAACAAGAATAAATAAATTGACCTAATAATCACTAGTCTTAATCTTGCTGCCTCCACTCTTTTATAGACATATAAAAGTCTTATATGCCATGGTGGGGCCTTCCCTGGTGGCTCAGTGGTTAAGAATCCACCTGCCAATGCAGGGGACACGGGTTTGATCCGTGGTCCGGGAAGATTCCACATGCCGCGGAGCAACTAAACCCACGCGCCACAGCTACTGAAGCCCGTGCGTCTAGAGCCTGTGCTCCGCAAGGAGAAGCCACCGCAATGAGAAGCCCTCGCACCGCAACGAAGAGTGGCCCCCCCTTGCAGCAGCTAGTGAAAGCCCTCTCGCAGCAATGAAGACCCAGTGCAGCCAAAAATAAATAAATTAAAAAAAAAAAAAGTAGCATGATGGTGTACTAAGGACACAAAGAAAATAAATCAGAATCAGTCTTTTATAGTTATTTATTCTCTGTGTTTGTTTTCTTAGAAGCTTTTTTCCAATTGATTGTGTAAAATTCAATGTATAAAATTAAAAAAAGGACATTTAATGTATCTTTTAAGTCAAAAAAAAAAAGTCTTATATGCCAATGTGACGCTTTTGGTAAAATGCTTTTGGCCTCCATTCATTTTGTCTTAGCTCTTACTCCCTCTTCCCTCTGCAAAATATCTTATGTGAAAATACTTCAACTGTACAAATGAAACACAGCAATATGTTCACAGATTCCTTTCATAGAAAAATATCATGTACTTGTAGAGAGAAAGAAGGACTCAAGAATGGACATACTTTATCAACTAGGTCATAATATCCAGAAACAGTCCTTTGTATTCTACCAAAGATTTGATATGATAATTAAATCTACATTTGTAGGCTTCATACTAATCTCTATTTATTGGGGCTTGCAAAAAACGCTAAAAAATAAATAGTATTTTTAAACCAACTGACACCTCTAGCACAACTGTTTTTCTCTCTCTCCTGGGAAACAATGTTCACTATCCAAGATGCCACCTCTGTTCCATATTGTGACAAGAACCCATATGTTTCAGATTGGAACAGGACAGGCAGTTACTGTCTAAAAAGAAATCAAATAGCTCTTATTCTAAATAAATCTGGGAATGAGGTTATCAAAGCAAGCTGCACTGAAACTTCCAATTCCCCAATCCCGCTAATATTGTTGGCTGCGAGAAAATTACTTTCACAAAGATTTGTGTAAGTACGTTAGAGCAAAAGGTGGAAAACCACCATGTTATTCATTTGTGTGCAGCTGATACAGTGTAAATATTTATACAATTTATTATCCAGCTCCTTGTATTTAACCAGTGGTAGTGGTAATATTCTTCAGGAGATTTTTCTAATTTCTATAGATGATGCTCTCTATCCTCTACCCCCATGTACATATAAACCAGACCCTGGGAAAATGCTATGCAGCCAAATAATCTAACACCCTGAAAAATCTATGACTTGCCAGTTCAGAAAGTACTTATCCCACAAATTCATTATGTACTAAGATGACAAATGTGATTTAAATTATCCAGAGCCAAGAACATGTAGATATCACACATGAAGAAGCTAATTCTAAGGATATGCCATACAAGGGGCAAAGGTTTGTCTTTTCCTATTTGAGTGCTATCAATCTGCAAAGTAACAAAGCATGTGCAGACAGTAGCTTGCGAGAACTCTAAGTAGCCTTATGTTTCAATCTATAGCAATTATTTGAAAACCTGTGTTTGTGCTAAGGGTAGAGAAGGGAGGTACACTAGTATGAAATGTAAGAAGGAAGCTTTCCTCTTGAAGGCTATGTAAGGTTATGGTAAGGCACCGATAGAACAGGCACCAGATTGAGGGATGTGCTTCCATCCCCATAATGCTTAAAATTAAGAAAAAGGAAAACTTGGTTTAATAAATTATATATTTATCACCAGTTTATCTTTTAAAAATTTTTGGTTATATACAGTTTTAAAAAATAAAATTATCATTCACCAGGAAATAGGTCTCATAAATAGAATTTGAATAGTATTTGCTCCTGCTTGTCATATCATTGTATCTGTTATAAACACAGAATGGGATGCCATCTTGGAGAACCAAGTTTTAAAAAGCCATTCCCAAGTACAGGAAGGGGTAAGAAAAATCTTGAGGAGCAAGACAGAAAGGCTGATGCAGTCTGAAAGCAAGCAAAGCTTTGTACTATCTCTTTTGTTCTTAGCTATCTTTATTTTGAATATTGAAAAATAGTAAAAACAGAAGACGATTTTTTAAAGTTTTACTGAGATAAATTTAAATATATACTATAAAATTCACCGATTTAAAGCAATTCTTAGTAAGTTTAGTAGGTGCACTTAGTAAGTGCAACCATCACCACAATCTAATTTTATAACAGTTCCAACACCTCAAAAAGAAACCTCATGCTTTTTGCAGTTCCTCCCCATTCCCACCACCCACATTAGGCAATCACTAATTTACATTCTTTATTTATAGATTTGCCTTTTCTGGACATTTCATATAAATGGAAAGACACAATTTGTGGTCTTTGTGATGACCTTCTTTCACTTAGCATGTTTTCAAGGTTCATCCTTGCTGTAGAATGTATTAATATTTTGTTCCTTTTTATTGCCAAATATTACATTGTATGGATATATGCATTTGTTTACCTATTCACCAGCTACTGGACATTTGGCTTGTTTTTTCTTTTCGGCTATACTGAATAATGATGCCATGAGCAGTCACACAGAAGTCTTTGTGTGGATGTATGTTACCTAGGAGTGGAATTGTTGGGTCATATGGTAATTTTAAGTGATGATTTTTATATTTATCAAAAAGGTGAAGGATTTAAAAAGAGTAAAGTGTGGGTCTAGAAGAAAGTACTGAAGAGGAAACAGATTTTTATATTATAGCTCAAAAAAGAATTGAGAGAAGACAGGAAGATCACAGTCTAATCCCTGAAAATTTCTCTATTATCGAAGCTATGTAATATTCAACTAATAGGACAATTTTTTCTCATTTTACTTTAGTTATGCTTTATGCTGCAATGTCTCTGAGCCCTATTTTACAGTCTTACTGATGATGTCTAATGTGTCTAAGGTAGACAGCAGTGATTCCCACCCATGTTAGTCAGACATGTTGTTAAAGAATTTTGAGAGAGAGAAATGTTCTCTTTTTGCATGAGCAATTCTTTAGGCCAAAAGGTTATCTATGAGTTACAAAGAGCAAAGAAATGAAGAGAAGTTAGAAGGTAGGGGAAGATAATCAGAACGGGAGTTGCTATGCCAAAAATAATTGTAAAATGATATTGCCAAATTGACCACCAAAGTGGCTCTAGCAATTTGCATTCCTACCAGCAGTGTATCAAAGGACCTGTTTCCCCACAGCCTTGTTAACACTTGATATTATTAAACTTTTCAGTTTTGCCAATTTATTGACTTAAAATCAGTTTAAATTGATCTTAAAATTTTATTTTTGTTGTTTTTAATTTTCATTTTTCCAAGATTAGTTGTGAGAAGATTTTATATATGTATTGGCTATTTGAGGTTTACTCTTCTGACAGTTGCCTATTTGGGGTAGTTTATCTTATCAGATAAATCAGAAATTCGAGGGAATTTCTACATTACAGATGTAATACTTCTTATTCATCATCTTTTGATGACTTCTTCCTATACCTTCTTTTGAGGCTATTCCAAGCATCCTCCTACCAGATGCTATCCTTACTGTCACCATTTTTAGTAGATGATCTCCCTTCATACTTTACTGAGAAGATTGGGATCTTTAAAAAACCCCATTCCACAAATATTTTACAAGCACCTACTATATGCTGAAGATACAATCTGCATAACATGTAGAAGATATATCATCTGTAACACATATTGTGATCTATGCACTCATGAAGCTTAAAGTTGGGTGTTGGTGTGTGGGACTTCTGAGTACTTAAACAGGGAGCAATGGGAGACACGCTTTTTACATAGGGTGATCAGGAAAACAGCCTCTCAGGAGATGATACTTAAGCCCTCATCTAAATAGGTTAATAAAAGGAAGAACAGGGTTAAGAGTGTTAAAGGCAGCTATACATATGATGCAGCATGCACTAGAAACTGAAAGAAGACCAAGGCCAATGGTTGGAACATAGGATGTAAGGAAGAAAGTGCAAAGTCAAGATAGTAGAGCATAACGGGCCCTAAAGGCCATGGTAGGAAGTTTGAATTTTAAGTAAAATGGGTGTAGGAATGACTAAGTGTTGAAGACAGAGAGTGGTATGAAATGAGATAAGTAGAAGCCAGATCATGTAGAACACTCTAAGCCAGCCAAGGAGTTCAGATTTTATTCTATGTGCACTGAGGGCTTTGAAGAGTTTAAGGAAGAAAGTAGATTGCTATTTTTGAATGATTTTTCCAGCTGCTGTGGAAAATGGATTGTAGGGGCGGTAAGAACAGAAATAAATAAAATGGACTACTTAGGAAACCTCTGCAGAAGTCCAGGCTTGGACTGTGGTGGGAGGAGTGCATATATTTTGGAGGTAGAATAGAAACAAAAGAATGTGCTTATAGATTGTTTGGAGGGGAGAAGGAAGGAAGGAGAGAAATCAAGAACATTTTTTGACTTGAGCAACTAATATTAATTCTTGAGTCGGCAAAGTCTGGGATGGGGTGAATGTGGAGTGGGTGGTGGAAAAAGGCCACAAGATTTGTTTTAGCTTTGTGATCTGTGAGATGTCTATCTGTGAGACAGTCTAGTGGAAGTTGTGTGGACAAGATCTGTGGGTTTAATGCCTTGAGGAAAGGTCAGGCCTGTAGAGACAAATTTGGGAATTATCAGCATATGGATGATATTTAAAGTCAAGGGCCTACATAAGGTCACATAGGGAGAATGTGTAGAAAGAAGAAAGAAGGTATGGGTCCAGGTACAAGCAGAGAAAGAGAAGCCAGCACAAATAATTGAGAAATTGACAAGTGATTTGAATTGATCCCCCTACCTTTTCTAGGACTACATTCCATTAATTACAGAATTTCTGTAATCTCTTCCTTAACTAGCCACTTCCCCAAGATTATAAAAATGTTTAGGTCATTCCTATCCTTAAAATTATACTCCCTCAACCAAATTTCTTTTCAAAGTACCATTTCTGCCTTTTCTCCTTTGTTTCCATGACACTGCCCCAGGCTGCTTCTTTGTCAACTTTTCACATTGTCACTCTTTGTCTTTCAGATTCCCACATGTAGGCATTTTATAAGGTTCTGTTTACATTTCTCTAAACTTTTTCTCAGAAATTAGCATCTTTTCTCACAGGTGCAACATCAATGCAGATGACTCCCAAATTTAAATCTTTAAATTCAATTTCTCTTAGGAAATTTAGATCCAAACTTCTACTTATATCCTCCCCCACTCCTGCCCTTCCTCCTCCCCCAGGCAAAGATAGCTTTGCTGGAAATCCAACCTGTTTAATAATCATGAACTGTTAGAGATGGAAGAAACTCTTAGTAAAATCCAGTTTAACTCTCATTTACAAGGCAAGAAGATTGAGGCACGTAGCATTATTTTTAAAGCCACATGGCTAATTATTAGAAAGACTAAAACCTGGAATTCTTGATTCTTATTCCAATAGTCTTTAAAATCAACTTAATCGTCTTCATCACAAAATCAGTTCTTTTTTCTTAGTTTTTTTTTTTTTTTTTTAAATTTACTTATTTATTTATTTATTTTTGGCTGTGTTGGGTCTTCGTTTCTGTGCGAGGGCTTTCTCTAGTTGTGGCAAGCGGGGGCCACTCTTCATCGCGGTGCACGGGCCTCTCACTATCGTGGCCTCTCTTGTTGCGGAGCACAGGCTCCAGACGCACAGGCTCAGTACTTGTGGCTCACGGGCCTAGTTGCTCCACGGCATGTGGGATCTTCCCAGACCAGGGCTCGAACCCATGTTCCCTGCATTGGCACGCAGACTCTCAACCACTGCGCCACCAGGAAAGCCCCCTTAGTTTTTTATTATTCCAGTCACACAGGTCCATAATCTTTGGCCTGAGAGTTAAACCCTTTCATAATCTAATCTAATTTACTAATGTAATCTTTGGTTTCATTTTCCCTAACTCTTCTGGTCATACTAAAGCATACTTACTGCTGTGCCTCATTGTGTGATTTCCTTCCTTTACTCAGACTGTTTCCATGTCTTCCCCCATCAGAAACACACACACACACACACACACACACACACACACCTATATATATCCCATAGCCTATCAAAATTCTACCCTATATTTTAGGACTTATCTTAAATATTACCTCTTCGAAAAACCTTTTTCTTAATTGCTTTGTATTTCTTTCATAGCTCTTCTGTTCTTTATAGATGATAAATATTTGTATATTTGCCTTACTCTACTGTTAGGGGCTTCTTGCATTTCCTACAGTATTTAGCAAGTCAGATTTTAAAAAATAATAGGTGTTTAATAAACTTTTTGTTGAATTGCTCATTATTATATGAAAATACAAAAATGGTCATATTTTTAGAAATCTGCAGATTTACAAAACTAATGTTAGTTTATAAGGGTCATCTTTGCATAGCTGACAAACATCAAGCAAACTAAAAAACAAACCAGAGAACCTATAAGCAATCAGAATTGCTAGTGACTTTTAAAGTCATTACCATATTTCATGTGATAGTTACCTTCCAATGGTTTGGCTCAGCTGTGCTCTACTATTTGCTCATATTTGTCATTAAGGCCTCACATATTATTTATTCTCATTTTATAGCATTAATGCAGGAAAGCAGCAATGTAAGCTCCCTTGACTGTGATTCTTCCCACAGATAATAGAAAATAAATTGCAATTAGATTTTGTTAATTGTATATAATTAACTCAAAATGAGCTGTTAATTATAAAAAATATGTTTTTCACTTCCTCATTATCTCATTTATTTTAGTTCCAAATTCTTAATGCCTCACTTGAGTAATTTAATATTTTAAATACACAGAGTATTTTTAATACTGAGATAATTTAAATTTCCAAATAAAGAAAATTCAGCTTAAAATTAAATTTTATCTAGGGAGTTCTACTGGCAAAATCAAAGAGCCTGCAAGGTAAAAAAAGGTCATTTCCCGTAACAATTCTTGATTACATTTTTTAAAGTCAGCAGACATTTTCATTTAAATAATTCTACAAAGCCTGCTCAAGGCTGTACACTATTCTCCCTGGACTCATCTCTACCTCTTTCTTGGGTTTGGCTATCATTTCCATAGCCAAATGAATCAAGAAGACAAATGAACTCATTGTCTATACTTCTTTTAATCTCACGTTAGATTAAATAACTTAAGGGCTGCTGAGTGACAATTCTTGGCTTCCCAATGACTGTCAGACTTCGGAAACAGTTGCCAGAGTTTCTTCAAACCCTTATACTATATATTAAGATTTTAAAAGATCTATGATCTTATCGAAGGCATATTAGGGAAGATTTTTTTTGGAAGCAGTGCATAGTCTTACCTTACTTTTGTCATAATTATTTGAATGTAGGACATGCATGCCCAGATGCACTAAAGTTTAAAGCATGTCCATCTCTTAGATTGGAGCACTAGTTTCTAAAGCATTTAATACATCTACCTGACTAACAGTGATGAAAACTTTCATAAATTGCAAGTGTGAGTATGAACTGCTATAACCTTTTGGAAAAGAAAGTTAGCATGGATTATTATAATTGTAAATTACATAAAATAGCCTTATGTAAAAATAGCCTTTGACCTAGCAATTTCATTTTTGGAAATTTATCCTAAAAAAATAAAAGTACCAGAACACAAGAATGTAAGTACAGTCATGCTTATTATAGCATTCTGTGCAGTGGTAAAGAACTTGAAACAATATCAATGTCTGACAATAGAAGTGCTGAAATACTTACAGTGTATATTATTTCATGTTTCTATAGAAACCAGGAATGATTATCCATTTATAGGAAATAAGTTAGTATTTGTATTAACTTTGTATTGCCAGTATAACAAACTACCACAAATTTAGCGACTTAAACAACACAAATTTATTATCCTATAGTTCTGTAGGTCAGAAGTCTGACACAGGTCTCACTGGGTGAACACTGAGGTGTTGGCGGGGCTATGTTCCTTTCTGGAGGCTGTAGGGGAGGATCTGTTTCCTTGCTCATTCAGGCTGTTGGCAGAATTCCGTTCCTTGCAGTTTGAGGACTGAGATTCCCATTTCCTTGCAGGCCAGCAGATGAGGACAATTCCAAACTTCTAGAAGCTACTTATATCCCTTGGCGGGTCATACATCCTTCCTCCATCTTCAGAGCCAGAAAAGGCAGGTTGAGGCATTCTCATGCTTCAAATCTCTCCTCCTCCTTTGTCTTATCTCTCTGACACAGCAAGGGAAGGTTCTTCATTTTTCAGAACTCATGTGATTAGACTGAGCCCATACAGATAACCCAGGATAATCTCCCTCTCTCAAGGTCTGTTCCCTTGATCATAACTGCAAAGTCCCTTAGCCACATAAGGTAACATATTCAGAAGTTCCAGGGATTAGAACATCTATGTCTCTGAGGGACAATTATTCTGCTTACCACAGTTCTACATCTAAGAACCTGACAAATGACCATTAAAGCACCATTAAGTGGAATAAAAAAAGATTAACAAGTAATGTGTTCAGTTTGATCTCAAATGTATGTACATGTTTATATACATGTAAGCATAAAAAAAGTATAGAAAGATAAACATCAGGGTGCTAACACTAATTCCACCAAAACAGGATAGGGAACAGGACAGTGAATGAAAGATGACTGATCTTTTCTTAATGTGTCTTTGAATGTCTTACTTTTTACAAGTGTTTTTCTTTTGAAATTTAGAAAAAGTTTAATTAAAAATAAGGTGAATTATAAGACAAGATATATAATATAAACATATATCACATGTTCATAAAAAAATAAGACCTAGAAGTTACAACCTAAGATTACCTCTAGATGATATTATGGGTATGCTTCATTTTCTTTTGGCTTACCAGAATTTTATATATTTTTCCTACCATAAGCAAGCAAGTAAATATATGAAGATATAGGTAACTATGAGTAGCACTAAGTAAGAAATTATTTTAAGTTAAAAACATATATAATAAAAAGTTCTTACACATCAACTAAAGAAGGAATATAATACCCATACATAGAAAATGTGGATATAGTCAGGAAATAAAAATTCTACAAAGAAACATAAAGGGTTAATAAATATACAGAAAAATATTCAGCTTAACTGAATATTGAATAATTGCAAATTACAATAAGATTCCATTTTTGTACCTATTAAACTCCCAAATATTGCTTAATTATACAGATCAACATTGGAGAGCCAATTTACATGGTTGATTGAAAACAAACCACTATTCTTTTATGGCACCTCTCAAATAATTGTAAAAGGATAAAAAAAGACATAAAACAATGTGGTTGCAGAAAAATAAAGAGGAAAGAACAACAAACAAGAGATGTTGCAAAATTTAAAAAGCCTGGAAATAAGACATATAAGTTCAAACTCAATTAACCAACCCGAAAAATCAAAACTGAAATATTGGCTGGCTGAAATGGAGGAGGGTGTTAAGCTGAAACATGCCAGAGAACTCCTGACAGGCTCAGAGATTGAAGGAACCAAGTAGGGCTGCACATGGGAATGAAAGTATGGCTGGCTGGAAGTATGTATAGCAGTAAAAATCCAAGATACCCTCCTCTATCTCCAGAGCCAGTCAACTATCTCTTTCCATCTTGTAAGATTGGAGGCTTATTTCCCTAGAGTGGTTGAATCAGACTGACTCTGGTCTTAGGGGTCTAAAATACAGCTGAGGGCAGAAATACCATAGAGTTAAAAGGGGTATTAAGTAAAAGCCTACATAATGAGCGATGGGTCTCATTCCTCTTCCTCCACTGAGCTCCCCACATTAGCAGCCAAGCTTATATAATGCTCCCATTCTCTCTTCCCAACCAGACAGAAGGTTTATGCCTAGGAAAATTGATCACCTAACAGAAAAGACCCACCAATACTAACAGGAGGGGAGTCCCAGGGTCCCTACATAATCACCCCGCAATGAAGTCTATCAGTTGACAAGCCCTGCTTATATATACTGAGAACTTTCAATAGCTTTTCACCATTTTGTTTGCAAATATAAGTATATCATCAGACATTTGTGGAAAAAGGAAACTTGAACTTGGTGAAAATAGACAACGACTGTAAAAAAATAGAAACTTTAAAAACTGTTATTAATAACCTCAGAGATAAGAAAAAATATTGCAATAAGCATGGGTTCTCATATTTTTTAATTTACAGAATAAAATTTTCTTGGAAATTATAGCAGTAAAAAATTTAACAGAAGGGTTAAAAAAATAAAGTTCAGGAAGTCTTCTAGAAAGTAGGAAAAAAAGACAGATAAGAAAAATAAGAGAAAAAATAAGAAAATGAGAGATTCCAAGAGATTCAACATCTGGCTAATAGCATAATGAATGAAAAAAGGCCCAACTGATGCACGTCGGCAATAATTTTTACAACAATGCAGAGAAAGATAAGATTCTTATAGTGTCCGTGGAAAATGGGTCACATAAAAAAGATAAAGAACTCCCTCTTGTGAGAGCACCAGAATCACAACTAACTGCTGAACAATCATTGACAGGAAGACACTGGAACTCACCAAAAAAGATACTCCACATCCAAAGACAAAGGTAGGAGGGGCACAATCACAATAAAATCAAATCCCATAACCGCTGGGTGGGTGACTCACAAACTGGAGAACAATTATACCACAGAAGCCCACCCACTGGAGTGAAGGTTCTGAGCCCCACGTCAGGCTTCCCAACCTGGGGCTCTGGCAACGGAAGTGGGAATTCCCAGAGAATCAGACTTTGAAGGCTAGAGGGATTTGATTGCAGGACTTCAACAGGACTGGGGAAACAGAGACTCCACTCTTGGAGGGCACACACAAAGTAGTGCGCCAATCAGGACCCAGGGGAAGGAGCAGTCATGCCATAGGAGACTGAACCAGACCTAGCTGCTAGTGTTGGAGGGTTTCCTACAGAGGTGGGGGGTGGCTGTGGCTCACTGCGGGGACAAGGACACTGGCAGTAGAAGTTCTGGGAACTACTCGTTGGCATGAGCCCTCCTGGAGTCCAACATTAGCCCCACCAAAGAGCCTGTAGCCTGCAGTGCTGGGTCCCCTTAGCTCAAACAACCAACAGGGAGGGAACTCAGACCCACCCATCACCAGACAAGCGGATTAAAGTTTTACTGAGCTCTGCCCACCAGAGAAACAGTCAGCTCTACCCACCACCAGTCCCTCCCATCCGGAAGATTGCACAAGCCTCTTAGATAGCCTCATCCACCAGAGGGCAGACAGCAGTAGCAAGAACTACAATCCTGCAGCCTGTGGAACGAAAACCACATTCACAGAAAGATAGACAAGATGAAAAGACAGAGGGCTATGTACCAGATGAAGGAACAAGATAAAACCCCAGAAAAACAACTAAATGAAGTGGAGATAGGCAACTGTCTAGAAAAAGAATTCAGAATAATGATAGGGAAGACGATCCAGGACCTCAGAAAAGGAATGGAGGAAAAGATCGAGAAGATGTAAGAAATGTTTAACAAAGATCTAGAAGAATTAAAGAACAAACAGCTAGAAGAATAAAAGAGCAAACAAACACGGATGAACAATACAATAACTGAAATGAAAAATACACTACAAGGAATCAATAGCAGAATAACTGAGGCAGAAGAACGGATAAGTGACCCGGAAGACAGAATGGTGGAATTCACTGCTGCAGAAGAGAATAAAGAAAAAAGAATGGAAAGAAATGAAGACACCTTAAGAGGCCTCTGGGACAACATTAAATGCACCAACATTCGCATTATAGAGGTCCCAGAAGGAGAAGAGAGAGAGAAAGGACCTGAGAAAATATCTGACGAGATTACAGTCGAAAACTTCCCTAACATGGGAAAGGAAATAGCCACCCAAGTCCAGGAAACGCAGAGAGTCTCATACAGGATAAACCCAAGGAGAAACACGGCAAGACACACAGTAATCAAACTGAAAAAAATTAAAGACAAAGAAAAATTATTAAAAGCAACAAGGGAAAAACGAGAAATAACATACAAGGGAACTCCCATAAGGTTAATAGCTGATTTTTTCAGCAGAAACTCTACAAGCTAGAAGGGAGTGGCACAATACATTTAAAGTGATGAAAGGGAATAACCTACAATCAAGATTACTCTACCCAGCAAGGATCTCATTCAGATTCAACAGAGAAATCAAGAGCTATACAGACAAGCAAAAGTTAAGAGAATTCAGCACCACCAAACCAGCTTTATGACAAATGCTAAAGGAACTTCTCTAAGCGGGAAACACAAGAGAAGAAAAGGGCCTACAAAAATAAACCAAAAACAGTTAAGATAATGTTCACAGGAACATATATATCAATAATTACCTTAAATGTGAATGGATTAAATGCTCCAACCAAAAGACACAGGCTGCCTGAATGGATACAAAAACAAGACCCACATATATGCTATCTAGAAGAGACCCACTTCAGACTTAGGGACACATACAGACTGACAGTGAGGGGATGGAAAAAGATATTCCATGAAAATGGAAATCAAAAGAAAGCTGGAGCAGCAATACTCATATCAGATAAAACAGACTTTAAAATAAAGAAAGTTACAAGAGACAAGGAAGGACACTACATAATGATCAAGGGATCAATCCAAGAAGAAGATATAACAATTCTAAATATATATGGACCCAACATAGGAGCACCCCAATAAGGCAAATGCTAACAGCTATAAAAGAGGAAATCGACAGTAACACAATAATAGTGGGGGACTTTAACACCTCACATACACCAATGGACAGATCATCCAGACATAAAATTAATAATAAGGAAACACAAGCTTTAAATGACACAATAGACCAGAGAGATTTAATTGATATTTATAGGACATTCCATCTGAAAACAGCAGATTACACTTTCTTCTCAAGTGCACACGGAACATTCTCCAGGATAGATCACATCTTGGGTCATAAATCAAGCCTTGGTAAATTTAAGAAAAATGAAATCATATCAAGTGTCTTTTCTGACCACAATGCTATGAGATTAGAAATAAATTATGTGGAAAAAAACATGAAAAACACAAACACATGGAGGCTAAACAATAACCAAGAGATCACTGAAGAAATCAAAGAGGAAATCAAAAAATACCTAGAGACAAATGACAACGAAAACATGACGATCCAAAACCTATGGGATGCAGTAAAAGTAGTTCTAAGAGGGAAGTTTATAGCAATACAATCCTACCTCAAGAAACAAGAAAAATCTCAAATAAACAATCTAACCTTACACCTAAAGGAACTAGAGAAAGAAGAACAAACAAAACCCAAAGTTAGTAGAAGGAAAGAAATCATAACGATCAGAGCAGAAATAAATTAAATAGAAACAAAGAAAATAATAGCAAAGATTAATAAAACTAAAAGCTGGTTCTTTGAGAAGATAAACAAAATTGATACACCTTTAGCCAGACTCATCAAGAAAAAGAGGGAGAGGACTCAAATCAATAAAATTAGAAATGAGAAAGGAGAAGTTACAATGGACACTGCAGAAATACAAAGCATCCTAAGAGACTACTACAAGCAACTCTATGCCAATAAAATGGACAACCTGGAAGAAATGGACAAATTCTTAGACAGGTATAACCTTGCAAGGCTGAACCAGGGAGAAATAGAAAATATGAACAGACCAATCACAAGTAATGAAATTGAGACTGTGATTAAAAATCTCCCAACAAACAAAAGTCCAGGACCAGATGGCTTCACAGGCGAATTCTACCAAACATTTAGAGAAGAGCTAACACCCATCCTTCTCAAACTCTTCCAAAAAATTGCAGACGGATGAACACTCCCAAACTCATTCTACGAGGCCACCATCACCCTGATACCAAAACCAGACAAAGTTACTACAGAAAAAGAAAACTATAGACCAATATCACTGATGAATATAGATGCAAAAATCCTCAGCAAAATACTAGCAAACAGAATCCAACAACACATTAAAAGGATCATACACCATGATCAAGTGGGATTTATCCCAGGGAGGCAAGAATTCTTCAATACATGCAAATCAATCAATATGATATACCATATTAACAAACTGAAGAATAAAAACCATATAATCATCTCAATAGATGCAGAAAAAACTTTTGACACAATTGAACACTGATTTATGATAAAAACTCTCCAGAAAGTGGGCACAGAGGGAAACTACCTCAACATATGACAAACCCACAGCAAACATCATTCTCAATGGTGAAAACTGAAAGACTTTCCTCTAAGATCAGGAACAAGACAAAGATGTCCACTCTTGCCACTATTACTCAACATAGTTTTGGAAGTCCTAGCCATGGCTATCAGAGAAGAAAAGAAATAAAAGGAATAGAAATTGGAAAACAAGAAGTAAAACTGTCACTGTTTGCAGATGACATGATACCATACATAGATAATCCTAAAGAGGCCACCAGAAAACTACTAGAGCTAATCAATGAATTTGGTAAAGTTGCAGGATACAAATTCTCTTGCATTCCTGTACACTAACAACGAAAGATCAGAAAGAGAAATTAAGGAAACAATCCCATTCACCACTGCAACAAAAAGAATAAAATACCTAGGAATTAACCTAACTAAGGAGGTAAAAGACCTGTACTCAGAAAACGATAAGACACTGATGAAAGAAATCAAAGATGACACAAACAGATGGAGAGATATACCATGTTCTTGGATTGGAAGAATCAATATTGTGAAAATGACTACACTACCCAAAGCAATCTACAGATTCAATGCAATCCCTCTCAAATTACCAATGGCATTTTTTACAGAACTAGAACAAAAAAATCTTAAAATTTGTATGGAGACACAAAAGACCCTGAATAACCAAAGCAATCTTGAGGTAAAAAAAACAGAGCTGGAGGAATCAGACTCCCTAACTTCAGTAATCAAGACAATATGGTACTGGCACAAAAACAGGAATATAGATCAATGGAACAGGATAGAAAGCCCAGAGATAAACCCACACACCTATGGTCAACTAATCTATGACAAAGGAGGCAAGGGTATACAATGGAGAAAAGACAGTCTCTTCAATAAGTGGTGCTGGGAAAACTGGGCAGTTACATGTAAAAGAATGAAATTACAACACTTCCTAACACCACACACAAAAATAAACTGAAAATGGATTAAAGGCATAAGTGTAAGACTGGACACTATAAAACTCTTAGAGGGAAACATAGGAAGAACACTCTTTGACATAAGTCACAGCAAGATCTTTTGTGACCCACCTCCTAGGGTAATGGAAATAAAAACAAAAATAAATGACTGGCACCTAATGAAACTTAAAAGCTTTTTCACAGCAAAGGAAACTATAAACAAGATGAAAAGACAATGCTCAGAATGGGAGGAAATATCTGAAAATCAATCAATGGACAAGGGATTAATCTCCAAAATATATAAACAGCTCATGCAGTTCAACATTAAAAAAACAAACAACCCAGTCAAAAAATGGGCAGCAGACCTAAATAGACATTTCTCCAAAGAAGACATACAGATGGCCAAGAAGCACATGAAAAGATGCTCAACATCACTAATTATTAGAGAAATGCAAATCAAAACTACAATGGGGTATCACCTCACACCACTTAGAATGGGCATCATCAGAAAATCTACAAACAACAAATGCTGGAGAGGGTGTGGAGAAAAGGGAATCCTCTTGCACTGTTGGTAGGAATGTAAATTGATACAGCCACTATGGAGAACAGTATGGAGGTTTCTTAAAAACCTAAAATAGGATTACCATATGACCCACTACTGGGCATATACCCAGAGAAAACCAGAATTCAAAAAGACACATGCACCTCAATGTTCTTTGCAGCACTATTTACAATAGCCAGGTCATGGCAGCAACCTAAATGCCCATCGACAGACAAATGGATAAAGAAGATGTGGTACATATATACAGTGGAATATTACTCAGCCACAAAAAGAAACAAAACTGGGTCATTTGTAGAGATGTGGATGAACCTAGAGACTGTCATACTGAGTGAAGTAAGTCAGACAGAGAAAGACAAATATCATAGGATATTGCTTATATGTGGAATCTAAAAAAAAGGGTACAAATCAACTTATCTACAAAAGAGAAATAGAGTGACAGATGTAGAAAACAAACTTATGGTTAGCAGTGGTTAGGGGAAGGGATAAATTGGGAGACTGGGACTGACATATACTATATGTCAGATTTATACTAGATTACTATATATAAAACAGATAACTAATAAGGACCTGCTGTATAGCGCAGGGAACTCTACTCAATAGTCTGTAATGGCCTATATGGGGAAAGAGCTTAAAAAAGACTGGAGATATATATATATATATATATATATATATATATATATATATATATATATATATATATATATATATATATATATATATATATATAACTGATTCACTTTGCTGTACACCTGAAACTAACACAACATTGTAAATCAACTAGACTCCAATAAAAATTTAAGAAATAAAATAAAAATAATATTAACAGAAAAAAAAGAAAGAAAGAAAGAAAGAAAAGATACGTGTACTCCAATATTCATTGCAGCACTATTTACAATAGCCAAGACATGGAAGCTACCTAAATGCCCATCGACAGATGAATGGATAAAGAAAATGTGGTGTGTGTATGTATGTGTGTCTGTATATATATATATATATATATATATATATATACAGACACACATACATATACATATATACATATATGTATATAATGGAATATTACTTAGCCATAAAAAAGAATAAAATTCTTTTTATTTACAGCAATGTGAATGGACCTGGAGATTATCATTCTGAGTGAAGTAAGTCAGACAGAGAAATACAAATGTCCTATGATATCACTTGTATGTGGAATCTAAAAAATGATACAAATGAACTTATTTACAAAACAGAAATAGACTAACAGACATAGAATAGAAACTTATGATTATCAAAGGGGAAAGGTGATAGGGATGGATAAATTAGGAATTTGGGAGTAACATATACATAGTACTATATATAAAATAGATAAACAACAAGGACCTACTGTATAGCACAGGGACTATACTCAATATCTTGTAATAATCTACATGGGAAAAGAATCTTTAAAAGAATATATATATATATATATATATATATATATATATATATATATATATCTGAATCACTTTGCTGTACACCTGAAACTAACATAACATTGTAAATCAACTATACTTCAATAAAAATAAATTCGTTTTATTTATTAAAGAGACAAATACTGTATGATTCCAGTTATATGAGGTATCTAGAATATCAAAGCATAGAGACAAAATAAAATGGTGGTTGCCAGGGGCTGGAGGTAAGAGGAAATGAAGAGTAGTTATTAATGGGCACAGAGTTTCAGTTTTGTAGGATAAAAGAGTTCTGGAGATTGGTTTCACAACACTGTAAATATGTTTACTATTATTGAATAGTATACTAAAAAACGGTTGAGATGGTAAATTTTATGTTATGTGTATTTTACCACAATTTTAAAAATTAATTATGGCAGAATTGTGCTAAAATAAGAATTCTTGGGTTCTGCTCCTGATAATGGCTGAGTAGCTCCTATAGAATCAAATCTCCTACATGTAACAACTATAAACTCTGGGAGGAAAAAAATAACTTGAACACACTGAAAAGTGGCCAAAAGCAAGCAGAAACTGTAAGAGGATTAGCACTTAAAAGAAAACAGTGGCACTGGAAGAGTTCCCAATTTTTTTTAATGGCTTTTAGCTGAAAGTAGGCTTAAAGAACCAGAGGATAGAGTCTAGGCTGACCAAAGTAGCTAAAAAGGGAAAAATCTTGGAGTGGAGAGAGAGAAAGAGGAAAGCCTCAAATTCTGTACAACAACCCTGCCAGTTTGGGCTGACCCCTGAACTACACATGAACAGGGCAGACTCAAGCAACCTAATTAAAATTAAAATAACTCAATAGCGATTATCACTGCCACTTACTCCAGGAAGATAGAGCTTGGAATCTGAGTTCAGTTACCTTAACTGCCCACTAGCACACAGAAAATTAACATTGTTCAGAGAAATACAGGCATACCTTGAAGACGCTGTAGTTTTGGTTCCAGACCACCACAATGAAGTGAATATTGCGATAAAAGGAGTCACACAAATTGTTTGGTTTCCCAGTGCATATAAAAGTTATGTTTACACTATATTGTAGTCTATTAAATGTGCAATAGCATTATGTCTAAAAAAAAAAACCTTAATTAAAAAATACTTTATTGCTAAAAGATGCTAACCATCATCTGAGCTTTCAGCAAGTCATAATCTTTTTGCAACAGTAAAATCAAAGATCACTGATCACTATAACAAAAATAATAATAATGATAGTAACAACAATAATAATAATGTTAGAAATATTGTAAGGATTAGGAAAATGTAGCACGGAGATACAAAGTGAGCAAATGCTGTTGGAAAAATGGTGCCGATAGACTTGCTCAACACAAGGTTGCCACAAGCCTTCAATTTGTAAAAACCACAATTATTTGTGAAGCATGATAAAGTGAAGCATAATAAAATGAGATATACCTATATAACTGAATTCTAGAGTTACTCACAATGATCAGGAAACAATCCAAAATTACTAAACACACAAAGAAAAAGAAGAACGTGACCAACACTCAAAAGAAAAGTCAATTACTGGAGACAAACCCCAAGATGAACCAGGTGTTAGAATTAGCAGACAAGGATTTTAAAGGAAAAAACACACCTGTAACGAATAAAATAGAAAATTTTAACAGAGAAATAGAAATTATAACAAAGATCCAAATGGAAATTCTAAAAACAAAAAAAGCCAATATCTGAAATTAAAAAAAAATCATTGTATGGGCTTAACAGCAGATTAGAAATAACAGAAGAGAGTTGATGAATCTGAGGATAGATCAATAGAAATTATTCTATATGAAGAATAAAGAAAAATAGATTTTAAAAAATTACCAAAGAGCCAGGGACCTGTGGGACAAAAACTAAAGCTCTAATATACATGTAAACAGAGTTCCAAAAGGAGAGGATAAAGAGAATAGGGAAAAAATATATTTGAAAAAATACTGGCCAAAAATTCTTTATATTTCACGAAAACAGCATTCTCAAACATTGATTTTGGGGGTGTAAACTGATTTAACTTTTTATGAAAAGCAATTTGGCAATGTGAATCAAGAATTTTGAAAGGATTTATATGTACTTTAAGCTAGTAATTCTGCTTACAGGAATCTATTCCTAGGAAATAGGTAAAGTTAAAAATGTATGTACAGAAATGTTCCTCAAAGCATAATTTATTGTATAATAGTAAAACCTTATATTATCCAATAACAGGCTTATTGATAAATATTGAGTAATAGTTGTCACACAATAAATATGCGTGTGTATGTTTGTGTGTGTGTATGTGTGTGTATCTCACATCTTCTTTATCCATTCATCTGTCAATAGACACTTAGGTTGTTTCCATATCTTGGCTATTGTGATTAATGCAGCAATGAACATGGAAGTGCAGACATCTCTTTAAGATACAAATTTCATTTCCTTAAGATAAATACCCAGTTGCTAGATCATATGGTAGTTCTATTTTTAAATTTTTGAGGATCTTCCAGACTGTTTTCCATAATGACTGTACCACTTTACATTCTCACCAAGAATATATAGGGATTCCCATTTCTCCATATCCTCACCAACAACTGTTGTATCTTGTCTTTTTGATAATAGCCATTCTAACAGGTATGAGGTGATATCTCATTGTAGTTTTGATTTGCATTTCCCTGATGATTAGTGATACTGAGCATCTTTTCATGTACCTGTTAGTCATCTGTATGCCTTCTTTGGGAAAATGTCTATTCACATCCCCTGTTCATTTTTTAATTGGATTGTTTGTTTTTTTGCTATTGAATTATATACGTTCTTTATATATTCTTTATATATTTATTTATAAATATTATTCAGCCAGAAAAAAGAAGGAAATCCTGCCATTTGCAACAGAATGCATGAACCTAGAGGACACTGTGTTCAGTGAACATACCAAAATATGTGAGACTAACAAACAGTGCTGAAAGGGAAATTTATGGCACTAAATGCTTCCAGTAAAAAAGAAAAGTATCAAATCAATAATCTAAGCTCCCACCTTAAGACAGAAAAAAAGAACAAGATAAATCCAAAGCAAGCAGAAATAAGGGAAAAATAAAGAAATGAATGAAATAAATAAATGAGACCCGTATTATCATGATACCAAAACCAAAGACAGTATAAAAAAAGAAAACTACAGACCAATATCCCTCATACATATTGATGTAAATATCCTTAACAAAATATTAGTAAATAGAAGTTTGTAGTATATAAAAAGTATTACACACTATGACCAAGGAGATTTATTCCAGGGATACAATGCTAGGTCAATACTAAAAAAAACAGTCAATGCAACCCACCATATTGGCAGGCTAAGAAAGAAAAATCACACAATCACGTCAATTAACACATAAAAGGTATTTGACAGAATTCAACAGTCATCATGAAAACTTTATATAATCTACAATAAAAATAAAAAATCAAACTTTATCAAAATTGAAAACTTTTGCTTTGTGAAAGATCCTTTTTGAGACTGAAAAGACAGGCTACAGACCAGGAGAAAATACTTGCAATCTACCTATCTGACAAAAGACTTATATCCTTTGAATATATAAGGAACTCTCAAAACTCAACAGGAAAACAATTCAAACAATCCAGTTGGAATATGGCAAGAGATATTAAAGGGACAATTTACCCAAAAGGATGGAAGGAGGGCAAACTAGCAAATGAAAAGATATTCAATATCACTAGCCATTAGCAAAATGCAAACTAAGACGACAATGAAGTATCACTACACACAGATTAGAACACGTCAAATAAAAACCTGTGACACTATCTAATGCCGGCAAGGATGTGGAGAAATGATCTTTCATACGTTACTGGTAGAAAAGTATTTTAAACTAAATGTGGTATAAGCTAAGTATGATCTTATCATAAGATTTAGCAATCTTACTCCTAGTTTTCATTTGTAGAAACAAAAACCTTAGGCCACACAAAAACTTGCATTAGAATACCTAGCGGCTCTATTTGTAGCAGAAAAAAACTGAAAACAACCAATTGTCCTTTAACAGATAAATGGTTGAACAAATCATGGTATATCCATATCGTGGAATAGTACTCAGAAATCAAAAGGTACAGTATATGCAACAACCTAGATGGATGTCAAGAACATTATGCTGAATGAGAAAAGCCAATATCAAAATTTCACATACTGTATAATTCCATTTATATAACATTTTCAAAATAACAAAATTATAGAAATAGACAACAGATTAGGAGTCTCCAGGGGTTAGGGATGGGGGGGTGCAGAGAGTGACTCTAACAGAAGAGTACAAAGGAAATCTTGGTGGTGCTGAAATAGTCCTGTATTTTGATTGTGGTGGTGGTTACACAAATCCACACATGTGATAAAATGGCATAGAAATACACATACACACTGTACCAATGTTAATTTACTAGTTTTGATAATATATTACAGTTGTATAAGATGTAGTCATTGGGAGAAGCTGGGTGAAGGGTACATGGAACCTCTCCATACTATTTTTGCAACTTCTATCAATCTAAATATAATTATTTCAAAATAAAAAGTTTTTTAAAATCTCTATACATATGCATAAACGTTTACAATTTATATACACACAAAACTTGTTCAAAATCTGTTTTCATAGCTCTTTCATCTAAGCTAGGGTGATCAAGAGAACAAGAAAGACTTTATTATCATTTATGCAGCACTACTTGAACACAAAATGCTGTTCAAATGAACATGATGCCTAATCTAAAATTATCCATTCTCCCCTGCTAGACTGTGACGTCTTCAAAGACCGCATTTGAAAATTCTTTTACCTATCCCAAGTACCTAGAACCATTCCTCACATAACATAGGCATTCGATAAATGTTTGTTGAATGAAGTTCTCAGGAGGGAGAGACTACACATTAACTGGAGGATTAGAGATTGGGGTCATAAAATTGAAGCAACATTTCAGCCTTTAGTTACAATCATGTTACAAGAGGCTTCATTTTTACTTCCTTTAAAAGCCTCCAGGTTTCAACAACGAAGAATAAAACTGTCTGATTATGAAGGAAGAGAAAGAGGAAGACCACCTTTGCTTCCTAGAAGAGTCAGTATTACACTGAAGGAAAAATGTCAAGATGGAACTTTCAAAGAAATTAGAATTTAAAAAATGTTAGGCAAGATCTAAAAATGAAACAAAATTAACTCCAAGAAGTAAAACAAAATAACACTAGTATTAAGTCTGTCTGTATAGGATCTATGTGTCTAAGAATGCATACAAAGGGGAAATGGTATATTTGACCAAGGAGGAAACGGCAGGGAAAGACACGCACACACACACACACACACACACACACACACACACACACACACACAATTCCCTATGAAAACTTGAAACTTACTTTTTAAAAAAGACATAAAGGCCATATTTTCTTGTGTTTAAAATACAATTGTGTCTGATTTATTACTATTTTTAAACTAAGGTAACAAACTTTATGACTCTGCATGTAAAACTATGCTGAACACTACATGATATAAAACAGGACTTTAGCTTTTGAAACATTGTCCTTAGGGAAAAATTGTCAGAGGAAGAACAGTTTAAATGTGGGTAAGTGTATAAGAACTGGTTATTGAACAGGCTATGCTTCATGACCAGAAAAGACTGAATTTAGAAGGTTCCCATCATTTGTTGCATGGAATGATGACAGCCAGCCACACTTTGGTCTGACTTCACATCCTGAAATCTCAAGCTTTTACTTAATGGTAATATTCTCTACAATGACATCAAACAGCAGAGGATTTTGTGTAATGGTAATATTTTAAAATACTGGCTTTCGAATCCAGCAAAAATTAGACTGGACTGCTGAGAAGTAGATATTCTAAGCTAACATTTTGGAAGACAAGGTAATCTTTCAAGTCTTCCCTGAAAGACAGTGCAATTTACTTGGAAGTCATAGCTGGTGTGCATCTTGAGCAAACCAAGGTCCCGAGGAACTTCTGTTCCTACACATCTGTTACAGTAACACAGCTGCCATTTTATACTGTGTTCTCCAAGCTATAGATACTTTGTTCTCCAAGCTACAGATACTGTGTTCTCCAAGCTACAGATACTGGGTTCTCCAAGCTACAGACACTGCTGAAAGAACAGGGAGGACTCACCAGTTATAGTCCAGTCGAGACTGCTGCAGCTGCTGCTGTTTTAGGAGTAGTTTTGTCTCCTGCTGGGCCAGTAGATGCTGAAGGCGTTCCTTTTCAATTTCCAGCTCCATTTTCTGAAGCATGAGTTGCTGCCTTCTATCTTCTGAGAGCTGCTTTTTGACATCAGTTTCACTAGGCTGCAGTGCCCCTTGGCCATGCATCAGAGATGCCCAGGAAAGCCCACAATACCTGCATGATTCCAGATGTGTCTTGGAATACTGAGGGACCATGTTTGTCGGATGGCTCTCATGAACATGATCCGCATTTTCAGAAAGTCTATGACCACAGCACCGACTAGATGGAGTAGCCTTAGGGTGTTGGCATTCCTTCATCTTCACTTCCTCTGGTGGAACTTTCTCTGTAACGACTGCATCTACTAGCTTTTTCCCTGGGGATCCATAATTACATGTTCTGGTCTCTGATGGCACCTTGTCCACATCCTCTTTGGGATAATGAAGGGCTGCTGGTTTCGAAGAATTATTCCTAAATTCCTCAAGGAATTCTGAAGCTGAGTCCTGATTTGCAGACTTAGGCCTTTGCTTGGTTTGAGTGTGGGTTTGTGGTATGGCTGCCCTCAAGTAGGAACCATCCAGTTCCACAGATGAAGACCAGAGAGTGCTCTTCCTATTGGATACCTAAAAGGAACCGCAAGATCAGTTGTCAAATAAGAGCACAACAGAAGGAGTTCTTTTGACTTTTCAGAAATCAGCGATATATGTTTGCCAAGACAAAGCTGTGTTTTTGTCTTCTTCATTAATAAATGATAGTATTCACGTAGCTAAACAGACATGTGCCATAAAGCTAATCTCAGTTTCAAACAACCTACATTTCAGTAAATCCACAAGGATGAGAAAAAGAAAGAGTTGCCACTCGCTGCTTAAGCAAGATTTCAGGAATTGCAAATAATGAGGGGTATATAGCATCAACTTTGAGGAGAAGAAAAACATTGAACGTTAATGCCTTAAAGTGTTTAATTTTGAATACTAAGCCAAGAAAGAAATCCATTCAGCCACCTTAAATATCCTTTGATTGGCCATTACACAGCATGAGATTTGATGTAGAACATTTCACCTTATACTGAACAGGATGTTAGTTACTGCTGGAAATTTGATGAGTTCTTATAAATATCTTTACAGCACACACATAAAACCAACCACTTTCCACAAAATATGATTCTAATCAAAAGCAGTTATTTAAATACAAAACATATTTAATTTCAGCTGTAAACATAAGTGATTTTTCAATTAAGCTGTTCAAGTGATTATAGTCTGATAGAACTCAGGCAGAAAGGAAGCAGTTGCAAACAACCTTTGACAGGCCAATAGAGTGAGCTTTCCCAGCATTTTAGCCTCAAGCCTGTTTTATCAAGGAGAGCAAAACTTAGTTTATATCAATGACTCTCAAACTTTGGGATGTATCAGAATCACCTGGAGGGCTTGTTAAATGTGAATTGCTTGGCTTACTCCCCAGAGTTTCCAATTCAGTAACTCCAGAGCAGAGTCAGAGAATCTGCATTTTTAACAAGTTCCAATCTGGAACCACACTTTGAGAACCACTGGTCTGTACCATGGGCCATTGGACTGCTCCTTTGTCCCTCTTTTAAGGACCATTTTGATTACATCCGGCTTACCCGTGTAATCCCGGCTAATTTCCTCATCTCAAGATCCTTAATCACGTCTGTAAAGCCTCTTGTCATACAAAGTCGCTTGTGCCATATAAAATGACATTTACAGGTTCCAGGAATTAGGACATGGACATGTTTGGGAGGCTATTATTCAGTTCGCCCCAACTTCTTTTAAAGTAAGAACTAATTCATAAACAGTTGAGATGGTTATGTATTCCAGAGACATGTACTCTAGAATGAATGAATAATTGAGATTCCGTGGCAGAGGGGGAAAAAAAATCCCACCAATTTACTTTGCAATAGTTGAAAATGATGAACTGACTGGTAAAAAGTGTCACCTAACATATATATAGCAATACAATTTTTCCTCTCCTATGATAAAAGAGGGCTATTACAATGATTCTTTTAAGATTTTGAGTTTCTAAAGCAATGTTAAAGGAGTTCTATTTAAATGAGAATGAGCCACATCTGGGGAGATGACTTGGGCCTCTTCAAAGAAGCCACGCAATCTTATATGCTGAGCAGATGACACTGAGCAGATGACAAGCTACATAAAAGGAACTAGTCCTAGGGCAAAATTTATGATAAACTACCTCATTAAAAAAATTAACCTTATTTTACACCCAAAGGAAAACTCTAGTCCACATTAATCTCCCCTACTCTGAACTTCTGTAGCACTTATTGTCAACAGAAATATTTAACATTTATCACCTGCTATTTTGTATGATAAACCATCTTTTTATAGATTATACTTTTAAAATGAGAAATAAATTTTTTAAAAGTCCAGAAACTTAAATCAACTATTTTATATCATCATATAGTTTCTGATCCATGTATCATTAATATAACAGTAGATAGCATGTATATATTATTTTATATTCTCATTTTTGTTCCTTAACATTATTTACATATGTGCATTTTTAGGTATTTACATAGCTTACACTTACTTTAATGGTGCTGAGTGTTACATTATTCACAAATGTCAGGTATTTGGAATATTTCTAAAATTTTTTTGTAGTTAGCTTTTATGTTTTTGAGAGGCACTACAACTTAATGATTTCCATGCATGCTTTGCTCAAAGAGAATACTGCTTTGCCAATTACCTGCTGGGTGACTGTGCAACTTGGCAGACCGAATTCTAAGATGGTCCTCAAGATTCCCATCCTTTTAGTGTCCCCTCCCTGTATTATCTCCTCTCCTTAAGTGAGGGTAGAACTTGTGCATATGATCAGATCAATCCTGTGGTTATGTTACCTTATATGGCAAAAAGGACTTTGCAGATGTAACTGAGGCTACAGCTGACTTTGAATTAATAAAAAGGGAGATTATCTCATGCGGGCCAGACCCAGTCAGGTAAGCCCTTTAACAGAGGGTCTGGTGCCCTCTCCAAGATCAGAGATTCTCCTGCTGGCCTTGAAGAAATAAGCTACTGTGTTGTGGGAGGGCTTTTTTTTAAAGATTTTATTGAAGTAGAGTTGATTTACATGTTGTGTTAATTTTTGCTGTACAGCAAAGCGACTCAGTTACACATATATATTGGGTTGACCAAAAAGTTCGTTCAGTTAGTGAATACACTGTTCAATAAAATTCTTGGTGAAAATGAAAAAATGTGTCTTCTATTTTTACTTAAAACCGAATGAACTTTTTGGCCAACCCAATATATTCTTTTTCATACTCATTACAGTTTGTCACAGGATATTGAATATAGTTGCCTGTGCTATACAGTAGGACCTTGTTGTTTATCCATCCTATACATAATAGTTTGCATCTGCTAACCCCAGACCCACATATAGAGAACAGTCTTGTGGTTGCCAAGGGGTGGGGGGCGGGGGGGGGGGGAGGAGGGGCGGGAAGCAATGGGAGTTTGGGATTAGCGGAGGCAAACTATTATACATAGGGTGGGATGGGTTATGGAGGGGCTTATGTGGCAATGACCTCTGGAGCAGAAGGCAGTTTCCAGACAACAGTGAGCAAGAAAATGAGGCCCCTACCATACATACGCAAGGAAATAAATCCTGCCAACAACCCACTGAATGTAGCCCAGCTGGCATCTTGATTGCAGCCTTCTAACACCCTGAGCATAGGACCCAACTAAGCTGTGCCAGACTCTTGACCCACAGACACTGTGAGATAGTAAATGTGTGTTGTTTTAAGCTGCTAAATTTGTAGTAATTTGTTACACAGCAATAAAAAACTAATATAGCATATTATTCAACTTGCCTGAGCCTCAGGTTCTTCAACAGAAAAACAGGGATTAAAAATAGCAGCTACATCAAAACTGAACATGGTGGTGAGACAGATGAGCAGTTATCAAGGGTGCTAATTTATAAGGGTACTAATTTACAAAAAGGAAACACAAACCTTATATTTACCCAACTTCTTTCAATGAGAACATTGTGTACGTGTGCGGGGGGAGTGGAGTCGGGTGAGATCACCAAGGGGCATGTTCAGTTACGACAGATTATCTCTGAACTGTCTTCAAGGAGAATGAATTCAGTTATCTATCTTTATTTTGCTACAGTGAGGTTTGTAGTTGGGTCAGAGTTGAATTGCTTGAGATAGTAGAGAGGTTCTTCATCTTTCTCCTTCATATAAAGGATGTCAGTCTTAACACTAACATCTTGCACTGCCTCTTAATGTTGTTGTGATGATTAGATGGGATAATTCATATAAAGTGCTTTGGATGGGGCTTAATTTGACTTTGGGACACACGGAAGTCACAGTGGGCCTAAATGAAACATGTATTTTTCTTTCTGGGGCTGCTCCATGCTTTCTATATGACATTTACAAATATAACTTCTCTTAACTAAGGCTTAAACTAACAACAAATCCCAAACTGCTGTCTCTGGTATATGGGTTTGACATGAATTTTTCAGATATATAACACTAACTTAGAAACCATTAGATATTTTTTTAAATGGAGGCAAAATTAAATTTTTTTAAATGGAGGCATATACATAATAAAATGCACATATCTTAAATGTACAGCTTGATGAAGTTTTATACTTGCATTTACCCATGTAATCATCACCCAGATCAAGTTATAGAACAATTCCATTACCCCAGAAAGCTCCTTTGCGTCCTTTCTAGTCAATATCACATCCTCACACTCCCAGGAGTAACCATTACTCTGATTCTTATGATCATAGATTAGTTTTGCCTATGTTGAACTTCATATAAATGGAATCATACAGTATGCTACCCTTTTGTACCTGGTTTCTTAAACTCAACATAATTTTTGAGTATCTTCTATGTTGTTGTGTATATCAATAGTTTATTCTTTTTTACTACTGCATAGTACTTCATTGTATGAATAAAGCAAAATTTGTTTATTCTTTTATTGGATTAGGTTGTTTCCAGTTTAGGGCTATTATATATAAAGCTGCTATGAATATTCTCATACAAGCCTTTTTTTTAGACATATGCATTTGTTTCTCTTGGGCACAGGGTAGGCATATTTGACTTTATTAGAAACAGCCAATAAGCTTTCCAAAGTGGTTATTCTGTTTCATATCCCCATCAGCAAATTAAGAGAGTCCCAGTTGCTTCACATTCACAGCAACACTTGCTAGTGTGTTTCATTTTTAGACAATCTTGTGCCTGTATAGTTAAATAACACTGTGGTCTTATTTTCCATTTCCCTGATATGTAATGATATTAATGAACATATGCTTGTTGGTCATTTGGATATCTTCTTTTATGAAGTTCTTGTTGAAACTAATATATTTAAATAATTCAAAATAATTTTTAAAGGAGTGAAGATGAGAAATGAAAAATGAAGGTCAGGGAAGACAATTTCATGCAAATTGTTTCTGATGAGATAACTTGGCTCTAAATGGTCACCTTCATTGACCACTGAATGCAGAACATGTTCCCAGAACACCGTCACTTTGGCTGTTCTCAACTCAGAGTTTACCATATACTGTGCTAAATGTTTTACATATTCAACCTATTATTCTTAACAACAATTCTGTAAGGTAGTTATTATAATTAGCATTTTACAGATGAGAAAATGAAGTTCAAGGAATCAACACAACTTTCCCAAGGTCACATCAATACAATGTGTGAGACATGGGACTATGCCTCACTCCAAATCCGTAGTCTTCCATTGCTTCCTGCTGTAGATCTTTTTAAAAAAATTCTTTAATATGAAATACATTAAACATAGAAAAGTACACGAAACAATTATGAGCAAGGCAATGCCCAATGTAACTACCATCCAAGATACAGAAGACGACCCTTGTCTTCTGTACTCGGAAGACCCTGATGGCCCTGAGCAATCACCACTCTCTACCTCTCTTGCCAAAGGGAATGACTACCTTGACTTTAATGGGAATCACTTCTTTGCTTTAATACTTCTCTGCTTAAATATCCATAGTAGAGTTCAGTTTTACCTGCTTATTTTTAAAGTATAAATGAAATCATATACATTCTTTTGTGTTTAACTTCTTTCACCCAAAGTTATATTTGTGAAGTTCATACATGGTGCTGCATGTGGCTGTATTTTCATAGCTATATAGCAGGGGTCAGCAAATTTATTCTGTAAAGGGTCTGACAATAAACATTTTAAACTTTGCAGTCCATACAGACTTTGTCATAACTACTCAGTTATGCTTTTGTAGTGTGAAAGCAAGAGATAATACATAAATGAATAACTGTTCTAGGAAAACCTTATTGGTAGACACACTGAAATTTAAATTTCATGTAATTTTCCCATTTCATGAAATATTCTTTTTTTCCCAACCATCTAAAAAGCTAAAACCATTCTTAGCTTGTGAGTTGTACAAAACGATACAGTTAGCTAGATTTAGCATCCCACAGTTTGCCAAGTGAACTTGATAATTACGTTGCATGCTCTTCCATTTAAAGGAGTCTATGAATATCCTAAGATATGGTCAAAACTCAATAAGCAAATTGAACAATATGAGTTGGGATGTGCTATCTATTTACATGTTTTCTGTGTGATGAAAATGAGTTGGAGTGCTTAATTAGAAATAAACATAAAGCATGTAGAAGAATATACCTGGGCAGGACAAACACATTGTATAAATTAAAAAAAAAAAAGTTTAGACAGAAAATGATCTATGGAAAACAACAGATAAAAAAGTTAAGTTCGAAATGGTGGCATATTAGGATTTGTCTTATATAAAAGGTACCATAATCTTGGCTACATCTTTAGACTCTAGATGTGGTAGAAATGAAGCCATAAAATCTTTGACAGGGTATGCTGTGGGATTTACTGTACAAAAGAAAGATGAGGAGAAAATGCAGGCAATACTTGGCTTATGACAGAGTAGAAGCATAATATCTCTTAATTTGGGTAGACACAGGCCAATGACTAGATAAAAAAACACCAATGAGAAAAGTATAAGGTTTAAAAAAAAGTGTGAGAGACTTATCTTGGACACAAAGAAGAATTTTCTGATAGTGAAGGTTAGTAAATTTCTGAGTTGGAAGGTTTTCGGAATCTTTAAGATACCCTTTTAAAATATGACAGATATTTTTAAAAGACTTCATAGAAAATAAAGGATGTCTATTTTATAAACATTTATGATATGATCTTGTATGCATGCATGGAAGCACACACAGGTGTGTAGGTACATATAGGAACATACACATTCCTATGGTAATCTAGGGCTTTCCGGTGTTCTCACATAATAAAAAATAACTGCAGTATTGCTTCGTGAAATACCATCAACAAGTAAACAAAGATGTTTTATAAATTTAGGCAAATCATTTTTGCAGGCCTGGCCAATCTCTGCTATGAGCCGTAAGGAGAGAGCCAAACTAAACTGCAGTAATTATTTCCTGCAACAGGTTGTTATTTACATAATTAGGAAGAGATTACTTACAATGCATTTATGAGTTGTTAACTACAGGATTAGTCAATAGTACCAACAGATCTTATTGGTATTCATTTCTCTAATGGTAAATAATAATTTACGATCCTGGCAAGCACCCTATTAACAATCCTCATATTCCCACTGATAGCCTTATAAGAATAAAAATCTCAATTTTGTAACTTCAGAATTTCCCCCTATCCTCTTTATTTTATGATGAAGTCAGAAATTCAAGAGCTAGATAAATATTTCTAAACCTAAACTACTGTGTGTGGGGCAGGTCATTGTATTACCCAGAACATTTGGAGTTAATATAAAATAAGGCACAGAATGACAAGCTGCATTTTTAGTCAAGCTTACATGAACCAGTTGTCAAGCTGACAGAAGCTACGTAATGCAACAGCTGCGCTGTATGGTTTGCCAAAGTCTCATCCCAAATAAATGTTCATCCTCCCCAGTGCAATTAACTCTCCTATACTGGCAGATTTTGCTAGAAGATCAAGATAGATTACCTTCTAGTGTTATGAACTAAATACTTACAGGTGTTATATCATCAGTTATAACTTACAAACTTTGGCATTTAGCAAGACATCCAGGCAAATGAATCATCTAATTTATGAATTATTTATAAGAAATTCACAGCATGCTCCTGGCATCATCCATGGCCTTTTCCAGGTCATATGACACCAATTAGAGCTGAATTTTAAATTATTCAATAACCTGAACTCTCTTGTCGTTTAACATATAGATATCAACGCAGCAAACAAGTTAAATCTAATGGGCCCTTGAGGTTTAAGCTTCTCCACTGCACAATCGCTAAAGCTGGAGGTCATCAATGGAAGTAACAGAATGCAGCAGTCACATTTGCAAGGCTCTAATAACTTTTTCTATTTCCCATAGGGACTGTGGCACAACCTAGGATTATTGAATCTAAAAGGCACTGAAGTCAATAATTATGAGATTTAAAAAGTACAGGCACAGGGCTTCCCTGGTGGCGCAGTGGTTGAGAATCTGCCTGCTAATGCAGGGGACACGGGTTCGAGCCCTGGTCTGGGAAGATCCCACATGCCACGGAGCAGCTGGGCCCGTGAGCCACAATTGCTGAGCCTGCGCGTCTGGAGCCTGTGCCCCGCGACGGGAGGGGCCGCGATAGAGAAAGGCCCGCGCACCGCGATGAAGAGCGGTCCCCGCACCGCGATGAAGAGTGGCCCCCGCTTGCCGCAACTGGAGAAAGCCCTCGCACGAACCGAAGACCCAACACAGTCAAAAATAAATAAATAAATTAATTAATTAATTAAAAAAAATACTTTAAAAAAAAAAAATAAAAAAATAAAAAGTACAGGCACACAAGATTGTACAAAAGACAGAATACTAGCAACAGATACCAAATGCGGTACCAACTCTTAAGATACATACACCATAGGCCTGCCAAAATTTTTAACAGCAATTACCAGACTCAGAAAAGGCTAAACCTCATATTCTTTAATCATTACTGCATTTCCTGAAAGCTGGAATGTGTTGATTTGCTATAAAAATGAATATAGAGCACAGAATAATTGACAGTATACTTAAGGTCAAAATACCTTGATTAGAATTCCAGTACAGCTACTTAGGAATTCTATTATTTTTGGCAAGTCATTTTACATCTCTTATGCAATTTAGATGTTAGTAAAATGGTTGGGTTTGATGAGCTCTATAGTTTATGCTATCCTTAAGTGCTGAAAAACCCAGGGATTGGGTTGTTATACCCCAAGGAAATGAGAGAAAAGAAAAGGATAGATGAGAAATTTACCAATCAGTAAATGTTCACCTATCAACTAACAGACATACTACAAAATTACTGAATGCCCCTTGGTTCTACTTCCCCTAGCAAATTCTGTGTTTTAACATTACTGTGTTATATGACTCACATGCTCAAGAACTTAAATCAGCATCTTAATTTATCTATCTGGTCACTAAATCTGAGAGAGACACAAATGAAGATTGAGTAAGACAAAAATACAGTTGTGAGGAGAGTCCTAAATATTTGATGGGATTTAAATATTTTGATGGGATGGGACAATCATTCACCATAGAAATACATAACAGTGATACTGATTCAAATCACTTCCATGTATATGATCATAATTGCTAAAAGAAAAAAAAAAAGGAGCTTTATACATGGTTTTCTAAATCTACAAAAGGAAACAGATACCCAAGGCTAGTTTTAATTATTTAATGAAGATCAGAAAGAAGCTAAAATAATTTTTATAGAGAAAATGAGACAAAGACAAATTAGAAGTGGTGAGAACAATCTTCACAGGTACAAAATGAAAACAAGACATATTGAATAATAAAGCCAAGGGTACTTGGATTCAGTTAGGGATGCAGCACAAGAAAATGATCCAAAAGAGCTTACATCAGTTTTCCCCTGTCACTCCCTTGGCGTTACGTTTGCACAGAGTATCCTGGGGCTTACTGCCCTCTCATATATCCCTCTAGTAACAGTCAGGCTCAAGGATGGAAACAAAAGCTGCATGTAGGCAAGATGTTTCAATGCAGTTTTTCTTCTTAAAGGAAGCAAACAAGATTAGTTTGTGTCAAATGAAGGAAAGCTTTAACAAAGAATTCTTAATACACCTTCTAGAAAACATAAAGTTAACACTATTTGAATGTGACCAACTGTCCCTGAAGGGGAAATCAGAATGCATTTATGTTGTTGGTTGAGGGGAAAAAGTATTGGTGTTATATTTTTGAGACTAGAAAATAAAAATAAACTCTCTTGAAAAAGAGCATTTATGAAATACCAAGAAATATAACCTATAGCCTACTTGCAGGAAATAGGAGGAAGGTAAAACCAGGCTCTTTATTATATCAAGATTTCCCAAAGTGAATCACAGTCCTTTTACTAAAGATTAGTGTCTTCCATATTCATTTTTTCCCCATATAAATGGCTGCAGACCGGAAATGTTGAAGAAACCTAATGAGAAGCATTTCTGAATGAACAAAAAACTACCAAACCAAAGAGGTGGTCACCCTTAAAGGGCAAGCTCTTGGAGCTCAAGATTTTTTAGGATTCTTAGTCCTTTAATTATATAGTACCAAATTCCGACTTTTAAAAATTTAGAACATTTTTTACTAGCTATTTTAGTTTACTGTAAAAAACCAAGAGAAAAGATTTCATTTATAAACCAGTAAAAGATAAAATGAGTGATGAAATTTCCTAGTACTCAAATGCCCTAACTCCTTTTTCTATGCTTTAAAATTCTACTCTTGTTTTAAGGCTGGCTTAGTACCACTGCCTCCCACTGTAGTTCCCTCACTTCCCAAGCTCAGATAAGCTATGCCTTCCCCAGGAGGCACCCCAGGACAACTCTGTTCAGCCCTTTATTGCCGTATTTATTTCATCCTGCTCTATCACAGTTAGCTGTTTTCACATCTTTAACTTTCTTTGTGATGTGTAAGAATGTACATTTCTCCTTGTGGAAATAGTGAAATCTTTGAGGGCAGTGACCTCAAAAGATACCATCACTTTCATTCATTGCTGTATCTCGAGATAATAGGTGCTCAATAATTTTTTTTTTTTGCATACAGTTTGGCCCCTCTCCAGTACACATTGTACGGAACTTGAGGAGAGGGGCAATGTTACTCTCAACTTCATATTTCAATGACACTGGTCTTTATAAATAAAAGATACTTAAAGTAATAAATATCTGTGGAATCAACCAGTAAGCAGGAAGCGGGAGCAGCAACAGCTAAATGACCTAATTTGTATCCTAAGGAGTTTGATAACTTAGTTTTACTTATTATAAAATATATTGTACTTTTTGCAGGAGCCACTTACTTCTTCTATAAGTACTTATTTCCAATAAGTCTTTAAAAGTTAATAAAAATTCTATAAATGCAGGAAAAATTCCAACTATATCTCTCATTACACAGGGTCAATAAACATAGGGATCTCAATGCCTTATTTGGTTTGGATCTATGAAACAGTAAATTACAAGAGCACTTTTTGCTTTTGAGATGAGAATCTAAACTTAAAGCAGATCATTATATTACTTTCTAAAATGTTCGATGAAATGGTTTTAAAACAAGAAACTATATTGAAAGACCACAAAATGTGTGCTATATCAACCTAGATTAGGGATAGGCAAACAGACTGGTTGTAAGACACACCTGAATAAAAGGCAACTAACTGCCTCAGGATTCCTACTTTGAGTTATTAAAAAAATATCAGTCATGACATAATTGACTTTCATATCACAAACAAGGCAGACATATTTTGAGAGAGACAACATTAAGTTCAGAAGGAAGATTTATGAAAATTTTGGACAAGCAGGGCTTTCAAAACTGTAAAGTTAATTGCGTTTTCCCCCAATCCTTTTTCAGTTAAGGGTGTCCTCCAATTTGTAAAAGATACTCCCAAACAAATACAGTCCTAGAACTGTTTAAAAAAATACTTAAAATAATACATTATTAAGCAATATACATAATAAGCAATAATACATAAATAAGCAAAACTTTTGCAGCTAAAAGTCAAATCTTGCATATTTGTTTAACAATAGAAGGGAAGAGTATATATAAACAAAATACTATGGATAAACACATTTGGTATTACTATCCTCCTCCTGCTCTATAATTTTACCCAAAGGTATAGGCTGCCACCTTGGGGTGAGTGAGGAGGACGGGCATCTGGAAGTGTCCGTGAGATACTGTCCTAGCTGCCAGGAATACAAAGTTTTTTGAGAATCCCAACATTCATGGCTCTCAAATTTTGGCTAAGGAGGAAAACATTTTATGTGATAAGAATGTTATTGCAAAGGGTTGAGGACCATTAGTGATGCTACCTTTGCCTTTAGTGGGGGGAGGGGAAGTTGGGGCATTTTCATAATAGAGGGGACATTTAGACTAAATTATGGAAGACAGATTGGAGTTTATTAATGATAAAGGTATATGTGAAGGTGTATAGTGTATGTAGGGTAGGACATTTCAGGCAGTGGGGAGAATATGAGTAGAAAGCCAGAGATTATGAAAATAAATATGTATGGTGAACTCTAAGTAGTCCAGGGCATGGTGGACAGGGTGAGGCAGAATGAATGGAGCCAAAATGTCAGAGAGGTGGCAGAGTACAAATGGTGTAACTGCCATGTTAAAGAAGTTTCTCTTTAAATTGTTTATGCCCACCTAATACAGAAGATGGCCAATAAGCCATCTGTGGTGGGCAGTTGGAAGCAAATGAAATAACAAAAGGCAAGATAATCTACTCAGTACTTAAAGGAATCGAGACATGAAATATAAATGGGAGATAGTAAAAGACAAAAAAGGAAAGGAAGACCTATCATAGACCAAAACACTAACTAAACGAATTAGTATAATTAAAATTAAAGTGTTTAGATCTACACATTATATTGAGTGATCTTTAGAGAGTAAGGGGACTCAGTAGAGAGTAGGTGCCTAGCCAAGGCACAAAAAGGAACTATAGCAGGAGGAAGGTACCAACAACCTTTCTACAATTTGTTAAGTACCCTATAGAATTCCATCAGGATCCAGTACCTCCAAATTCTCAAAAGGGTTGGACAAAATACATTGTAGATTAGTTTGTTTTAAGCCTCCCTTCATGAATAACTATGAGAACAAAATATATTATATATTTAAAAATCTGTTTGAAGGCATTGAAGTGTTACCAAGGTAGTGAGGACACGAAGGGCCAAGATCCCAGATCAAAGGTAAACAAGAAGGAAAGAAAAAAAAAAAAAGACAAGTGCTCAGCAAGATAACCCCTCCCCCCCAAAAAAAAGGTAAACAAGAAAAGTTAGCTTTACATTCGTTGCCACTCTTCTGTTCAAGACAGAAGGAAGTGCTGGCTGAGAAGCTGAGAAGAGCTTTAAGCAGTGTCACAGGGGTGGAAACAAAATTTAGATTTCAGAGCCTTCCAAGAAAGAGGTTCTGTCAAAAACCCCAGACTCTCAATTGAGACCCCTAAAAAGCTAGTAATAAGAATGTAATAGAAAAGCCCATACTACAATTGGACTTCAAATCCACTCAGTCTAAGACTGGGTTAAGGTTATTTGAACCATGATAACTGCCTGCAAGAAGCAGCAGCAAATTCTCTCTGGAGAAAGATAACATCAAACAGAAACTCATATTATATCTAATTTTTCCACAGACAATGTCTAACATTCAATAAAAAATAATCAAGCATACAAAAAGATAAAAATAACAGACTTACAAGAGAAAAAAAAAGTCAATAGGAATAGAACCACAAGAGGTTTACATATTGACATTATCAAATATGGACTGTAAAATAATTGTGATTTATGTGATGAAGAAATTAAATGATATGATGAAGATATTGCAGAGAACTGGAAACTAGAAAAAATCAAATGAAAATTTTAGGACTTAAAATACAATTAAAAACTGATCAGCAGATTAGATCTATCTGAGGAGACAATTAGTAAACTGGAATAAAAGTCCAAAGATAATATCTAGACTAACATGAAGAGATGGACATAAAAGGATGGAGAGATATAAAAGAATGTGTGAAACACGATGATAAGAGCCTAAAATAAATGTAATTATAATACTAGAAGAAGGGAAAAAGACAGAATGAGGAAGAAGTAATATTTGAAGAGATAATGCAGAGAAGTTTTCAAAACTGTTATCAAGCCACAAATTTAAGAAGTAGTGTGAATCCAAAGGAGGATAAATACAGAGAAAGCCAAAATCCACAACAGAGCACATCATAGTAAAATTGCTAAAAATCAAGGACACATAAAAAATTCTCAAAAGCCAACAGAAAAGCAGGCACTTTACAAACTTCAAGGAGACAATAATAAAACTTACAAATGACTTTTAAGGTTAAAATAATTCTATTACTTAGTAAAAATATTCACTAAAAATGAAAGTGACAGATTTTTGCTTCCAGTCCTGAGTAGGTCAGAAATGAACCTCCAAACTTAAACAAGAAAAACTGATCTCAAGAAAAGAAGAAAAACCTATGAAAAACCTATCTCAAGAGTAGGAAACAGGTAGCAGATATTGTGTTGTCTGAGATAAAAGAATAAAATTCAGTGAATTCAACAACAGCCTATGTTTTCTGCCTGAAGGGAACTTCTAAACTGCAGCACAGAGAAGGAGGAACACAAATGGAGCCCAGCAATCTCACTGAGTTGAGGAATCAGAGATTAGAGTTGGGGGAAGCAGAAATGGCTAGTATTTGAGGGACTAAGTATCCAAGGGAAGGGAGCATAAGGGTCTCCTTGAGTCTTTGGCTGAATACCAATCTGTGCATGTGCAGGATGAAAACTCATGAGGAACTCCAGGGAAAGAACAATTATGGGGAAGCTGAAAAAAGAACAATTCACAAAACTCAAGAGAGGGGGAATTCATACCAGTCAGAGTGGAGAGGTCTCAATGAATACAACAGCATTCAAGACAGATCACAAAAGGGCCACACCTTAGGTGTGTGGCAAAATTAACCCTGGAGTAAAGGCTAAACTAGAATTACTCTGAAACAGCTTAAATAAAGGCCTTGAATTGATCAAACTAATCTTAAAGCAAACTTACTGCTGTCTAGAACAAGCCTCAACACTTTGTAGAGGAACACAACCAAATTCAGCACTGAACAACAGAAAATTAATAATGTATGACATTCAATTACTAGACAAATGAAGAAACAAAAATGTGACCCATAACCAGAAGAAAATCAATCAATAGAGGTTGAAAAATAACAGAAATGATTGAATTATTTTAAAAAGACCTAAAATGAGCTACTACAAATATATTCAAAGATATCATGGAAAACATGATAAGGAGAGAAATGTAAGAAATATTTTTTTAAGCATGGAATTTCTGGGAAAGAGAAATATAACGTGTTAAATGAAAATTTCACTTTATGAGATGAACAGTACATTAGATACCTGCAGAAGAAACGATCAGTGATCATGAAGATACAGGATGACAAATTATCCAAAATGAAGCAGAGAGGAAAAAAAAGATGAGTGAGTCAGTGAAAGACAGAGGGGAGGGGAGAAAGAAACAGAATATTAGTAACATTTGTAAAATATGAAACAATCTAATGTTTTTATGTATGAATATTTGTGTTTCTATATATATACATGCATATATGTATACATACATGTGTACACACTCACACATACTAGAGTGCCAGAAGAAAACAATGGGGGGCAGCAACAGAAAAAATACTTGAAAGGATAAAAGTCTAAAAATTTTCAAATTTGTTGAAGAAGCTCAATAAAGCCTCTGTGGGAAAAATATAAAGAAATGCACATCCAAATAAAATAACTGAAAACTAGTGATAAGAAAAAAAATCTCAATAGTAACCACAGAAAAAGGAAACATTACATATAGAACATAAAGAACTATGGCAGACTTCTTACTAGAAATTATGCATGCCAAAAGACAAAGACATGATATCTTTAAAGAGCTAACAGAACTATCAACCTAGAATTCTATATGCAATGAAAATATCCTTCAGAAATAAAGAAGAAATGATTTTTTTCCCTCAGAAAAACAAAAGCTACGATAATTCATTGACAGCAAATCTGCACTGCATGAAATGTCAAAGAAGTTTTTCAGGCACAGGGAAATGACACCAGATAGAAACCTGGACCTGGTAAAAGAAAATTAAAATGTTACAAATAGTAAGTTAGTTACAAATGATCACTAAGCAGATAATATAAAAGGCTTTTCTTTCTCATTAATTAATCTCTTTAAAAGATAATTGATTGTTTAATGCAGTAATAATAACAATGTAGCAATGTTTTAAATATATGTAGAAGCAAAATGTTTCACAACAATAGCACCAAGGACAAAAGCATATTGATATAAGGTTCATATATTCTATATAACATGGAATGATAGTATTTGAAAGTAGAATGTAGTAAGTTAAGGGTTAACTTTATAAAACTTAGAACCACTAAAAAACAAAACATAGAAACATAGCTAATACGTCAATAGGAAATCCTAAAACATAATCAATTAACCTAAAAGAAGAGAACAAAAAGCAAAAGTACAGATGGGACAGAGAGAAATTAAAAAGCAACATGGTAGATTGAAATACAAACATATCAATGATTACAACAAATGTAAATGAACTTAATGCTCCAAATCAAAGGACAAGATTCTCAGACTGCATAAAAAAGCAAGACTGAATTATATGCTATCTACAAGAAACTCACACAAAATATAAAGGTTAGGACAGATTAAAAGTAAACTGAATAGAAAAGAATGTACCATTCAAACATTAGTCAAAAGAAAGTTGGAATGGTTGTGTTAATTTCAGACAAAGTAGACATCAAAACAATAAAACTGCCAGGGAAAATGCAGACATTTCATAATGATAAAGGGTTCAGTTCATCAAAGCATCAAAGTAATCCAACTGAGTATGCACCTAAAAACAGAGTTTAAAAATATATGAAGGAATAATGACAGAATGGAAATGAAAAATAGAATAACAAACAATAAAATTTAGAGATTTCAACACTCTTCTGTCAGTAATCAATAGAGGAAGAAGAAAAATCAATAGGGTTATAGAACACAAATGAGACTATCAACCAATTCAATCTAATTCACATTCATTTTAAGTGCGTATGAAAAAGCTACCAATATAAACTATATGCTGAGCCATAAAACAAGTTTCAACAAATCAAAAAGAACTGAAATTGAGACAAAGAAATTAAACAAGAAATCAATAACAGAAAGCTATCTGGAAAATCACCAATTATTTTAATATTCAGCAGTACACTTCTAAATATACCATGGGTCAAGGAATTCATGAGGGAAATTAGAAAATATTTTGAACTGAATGAAAATGAACACATAACACATCAAAACTTAGGGGATGCAGTTAAAACAGTGTATAGAGGGAAATTTATAGCTCTAAACACCTATTTTAGAAAATAAGAAAGATCTCAAATCAATACAGTGTTTCCATATTAAGAAACCAGAAAAAGAATACACTAAATCCCCACAGCCATCAGGGCAGAACTAATAAAGATTAGGGCAGAAATGAATGAAGTATAACATGGACAAACAGAGAAACAATGAAAACAAATTCTTTGAAAAGGTAAAACTTTAGACAGATCAAGAGAGAAGACAAACTACAGTATCAGGAATCAAAGACAGACACCACTACACATCCTAGTCATTAAAAAGATAACAAAGAAATATGAATAACTTTATGCCAATAAATTTGACAACCTAGATAAACAAATTGCTTTAAGGACACAAATTACCAAGACAGATCAAGACATAATACAACACTTATTAGCTCTAAATCATTTAAACAAATTGAATTTGTGATTAAAAACTTCTCATAAAGATAGCTTCAGGCTCTGATGGCTTCACTGATGAATTCTCTTAAAATTTAAGTAAAAAGTAATACCAGTCTACACAAATTCTTTCATGAGGTAGAGGAAAGAGGAACATTTTATGTGGCTGATTAAAAAAAAAAACCAAAGACATTACCAGAAAAGTATAAACCAAAATCCTTTATGAACATGAATGCAAACATTCTTAATAAAATGTTACCAAATTAAATATAGCAATATGTAAAAAGAATAATATAAAATGACCAAATGGGATTTATCAGTGAAAAGGTAGATCGGCCTAACAATTGAAAATCAATCCACTCTCTTGATAGAAAAAAAGATAATTATATGATCACATTGATAGAAGCAAAAAAAGCATTTGAGAAAACTCAACAACCATCCAGCAAGTTATAAAAAGAAATTTCCTCAATTAGATAAAGGGTACTTACGCAAAAACCATAGCTACAATTAGACTTAATGATGAAGGAAATAATGCATGCCATATGAGATTGGGAAAAAATCCCATAAATGCCCACTCTCAGCACATCTCTTTGCATCTCCTCAGTATCGTATTGGAGATCTTAGCCAGTGCAATAAGGAAAACGAATGAATAAATGAATGAATGAATGAATGAATGGCATAGAGTTCGGAAATTAGAAAATAAAACTGCCATTATGTATAGACAGCATGATCATATATGTAGAAAATCATAAGGAATTCAGAATATCAAAATTGCTTATTAATTTTAGCAAGCTCGCAGGGTATAAGGACAACATAAACAAATAAGGTATATTTCTATATTAGTAAATAGCAATTAGAAATTGAAACAAAAATAATATTTATAGTAACATCCCCGACATGAAATAACTTAGAGATAAATTTAACAAAATATGTACACTATTATACAATGAAAATTAGAAAGTACTACTGAGAAAAATTGAAAAAGACCTGAATATATGGAGAGAGAGATTGTGTCCATGGATCAAAAGACTCAATATGGTTAAGATGTCAGTTTTCCCCAAATTGATTTATAGTTTCAATGAAATCCCAGTATATTCTTTTGTAGAAGTTGACAAGCTAAATCTGAAATCTATATGGAAATTCAATGCAACTAGAATAGCAAAAACAATTTTGAAGACAAAGAACAAAGTTGAAGAACTTACACTGCCTAATTTCAGAATTTCTTATAAAGCTATGTAATAAAGACATTGCAGCACTGGTATTAGGATTAGAGAGATAACTGGAAAAGGGTAATGAGTCCAGAAATGGCCTCACATATAGGTGATCAATCGTCTCTTGACAAAGGTACTGTATTAGCTTTCTAATGTTGTGCAACAAATTACCACAAAGTTAGAAGCTTAAAACAACATACATTTATTATCCCACAGCTTTTGTTAACTGGGTTCTCTGCTCAGAATCCTAAAAGGCTGCAATTAAAGTGTTGGCCATGGTCAAATATGAGGCTTGAAGTCCTCTTTCAAACTTATGTAGTTGTTGGAAGAATATCCCTGCAGTTGTGGAATCCATGGAACCTTGCTTTTTTAAGTCCAGCAGGAGAGCTCTTTACAGAGAGGGCCCTACTCTCCCTTTTAAGGGCTTCTGCTTGATTAAATCAGGTTACCCAGGCTCTCCTTTTTGATTAACTCAAAACCAACAAATTTGGGACCTTAATTCCATCTGCAAAATTCCTCTACCTTTGTCACCTTCTGTTGGCTGGATGCAAGTTACAAGTTCCACTCCCATTCAAAAGGAAGGAATTGTACAAGGACATGACACATTAGTGGTCACCTTAGTGTGTGTCTGTCACAGGTAGGAAGGTAACTCAATGTGGGAAAAGATAGCGTATTCAACAAATGATCCTGGACAACTGCACAGCCATAAGGAAAAAATAAAACTTCAATCCTTACATCACTCCATACACAAAAATTAACTCAAAAGGAGAATATAAAAAAAAGAATGTCCATATGTGTATAATTGAGCCACTCTGCTGTGCAGCAGAGATTGGTACAATATTGTAAATCAACTATACTTCAGTAAAAAATAAACTTAAAAAATAACTCAAAAGGAATTATAGACCTAAATACAAAAACAAAAACTAAAATTCTGAAGAAAATATGAGATAATCTATGCAACTATATAGTAGGCAAAATATGGTTTCCAGATTTAGCAAATAAAAATACAGGACTCCCAGTTAAATTTGAAATTTAGATAAACAACAAATAACTTTTTAGCATACATATGTTACAGTACATAGGACATACCAATATTTAAAAAAATCCACACATGGGTTATCGGTGGGCTCAGGTAGTTAAATCGGACACAGACTATTCCAGGTGACTTTGAAATCATGACTGAGTCATGAGCTGCAGACTAGTTCTGTACTAAAACCGTGGTATAATGTGTGATATTTCAAGAATAGTTTGTCATTTTTACCCCAAAATTGTATTAAAATCTGAGAAAATTTTTTAATTACATGATTTTTACCTATAATAACTGAGTTACTGTAGTAATACTGTTTTAATCCTTTTTTTAAATAAATTTATTTGATTTATTTATTTTTGGGTGCGTTGGGTCTTCATTGCTGTGTGGGGCTTTCTCTAGTTGTGGAGAGCGGGGGCTACTCTTCGTTGCAGTGTGTGTGCTCCTCATTGTGGTGGCTTCTCTTGTTGCGGAGCACAGGCCCTAGAGTGCGTGGGCTTCAGGATTTGTGGCATGCGGGCTCAGTAGTTGTGGCTCGCGGGCTCTAGAGTGCAGGCTCAATAGTTGTGGCGCACAGGCTTAGTTGCTCTGCGGCATGTGGGATCTTCCTGGATGAGGGCTCGACCCTGTGTCCCCTGCACTGGCAGGCGGATTCTTAACCACTGCACCACCAGGGAAGTCACAATACTGTTTTAATTCTTTTTTTTTTTTTAAATTATTTATTTATTTATATATTTATTTATGGCTGTGTTGGGTCTTCGTTTCTGTGCGAGGGCTTTCTCTAGTTGCAGCAAGCGTGGGCCATTCTTCATTGCGGTGCGCTGGCCTCTCACTATGGCGACCTCTCTTGTTGCGGAGCACAGGCTCCAGATGCGCAGGCTCAGTAATTGTGGCTCACGGGCCCAGTTGCTCCGCGGCATGTGGGATCTTCCCAGACCAGGGCTCGAACCCGTGTCCCTTGCATTGGCAGGCAGATTCTCAACCACTGCGCCACCAGGGAAGCCCCTGTTTTAATTCTTAATCAATCCTGTTTTTAAATTGTGATTTTTATATTATTAGCTAAATTAGGGAAGTGATATTTTACTTATTTATTTACAATTTTATTTTATATGTAGTGAAACAAGCTTCACTGGACTTTTTGGTCAAGAAAAGACATCCCTTTTTTTTTTTTTTTTTAAATTGAACTATAGTTGATTGATTTACAATATTGTGTTAGTTTCAGGTATATAGCAAAGTATGGTCACGTATGTATTCTTTTTCAGATTCTTTTCCATTATAGGTTATTACAAGATGATGAATGTAGTTCCCTGTGCGATACAAAAAATCCTTGTTGTTTATTTTATATACAGTGGAATGTATCTGTTAACCTATACTCCTAATTTATCCCTCCCCCCGCCAAGACATCCCTTTTCTGAATACAGAAGTAGTTTATTATTATAAACCAAATGATGATGATGGAAATGATTCTAAAGATATAAAGGCCAAGGGGTCATACTAGCTTTACTTCATACTAGTTTTACTTAGAAGTGTGATCCCTCATATACTGAGTTCAGTTTTGTGGCCATAAATGACAGTAAAGTGCTAAAACCACAGTGTGTTACCCACCGATATATTCTGGCTAAAGAAGCAATGAAATTATCAAAACTTAAGAAACATTTACATACATACATAAAGAAATAAGGGATTTTGAAATAAAGAGTACTGATCCAACAGAAGCAGTGTACAATATTCACATATAATCATTAGTATTTTGTAGGCTTATAAGGTAGCAATTTGGTTTGCTAAGAACACAAAGACCATGTACAATTGTTGAAACATTAGTGAAAGACTGTATCAAAGGTGTATGCATGATGTTGGGTAAATCTGTAGAAAAGAGAGTAGCTCAAGTACTCTTTTTTCATGACACCATAGCTTGATGTGGCTATGCAGGAACTAGATAGTAATATCGAAAACAACTCCATAGAATAAAACTAGCAAAGTGTTTGTCTTTGGAAGCTGAAGAATGCAAATATTCCACTAACATGGCAGTTTTTCTAGTACACATGCATTTTAAACATCATAATGATATGAAGAAAGAATAGTATTTTTTGGCTTCATTGCCAACAAACATAACCAATTTTGAACAGTATAAAACTATGAAGGCTTACATTATCCATAAATGTCATTTGACAGCACAGTAGCAATAGGAAAATATTCTGGATCATGAATCAAATTATAAATAAACATATTAATTCCTTCATCTAGAATGTTTTACTATTTTAAAAATCAGGTGAATTAAATAGTGTGCTTAGCAACATGTTAAAAATGTGGATTTTCTAAAGGCAAATGCATAAAATTTGAGTTTATTCTATTTATTTATAATACAGAAGCCAACCGCTAACAACTTACATGCTGAGGCATGATGGTTATAGAAGGGAAAAGTTTTGTTGGGAATTTGGAACAAATCTTAAGTGTTTCTGCAACGTAAGAAACTAATTTGGTCACAATTTTTATAAGATAGGAACCGGAGAGCCAACCTACCTTATTTGACTGATATTGTTGGTATTTTTTACTGATTTTTAATACTTCCTTGTAAGGTTGAAATCCAACATGGTCTTCAATGGCAGATCAGATTGAAGAGCAAAAATGAATGGCAGTACTTTGAAAGAGCAGCGTCACTATGTATTGTTATGTCATATTCCATAATTTCAATAAAATTTATTTGTGATTTTTTTTTCTTTTTTGCCCCACTGTGTGTCATGTGGGATCTTAGTTCCCTGACCAGGGATCAATCCTAGGCCCCAGCAGTGAAAGCGCAGAGTCCCAACCCCTGGACCAGCAGGGAATTCCCTATTTATGATGATCTTGATACTGAACATCTTTGAAAAATTATCATTGAACTCCTCTCAAATTAGATGTTTCAAATTTTATTTTCCATCAAAATAAGATCCATGCATAGAAAATCCATTTCTTTCATTGAAAGAATTTTAAATTTAACTATAATGTTAAAGAATTGTTGAAACTGGTTAGCGATAAAGGACTAGAGACAAATTTTGAAAACATACCACCACTTCCTTCATTTTGGACAAAAAGTTAAAAGTTTAGAATGAATAATCAAAGCCTATTGAAACTGCTTTAAAATCTTTTCTTCCATTCCTAGCAATATACTATTGTGATATTTCTCTAATGTGACTGTTAATAAAACAAAACAGAAAGAGTTTAAATATATATGTTATCACCTGTGAGTATCATATCACCTCTCCAAACAAGACTGCACAGGTTATAAATGAAGGAGCAAGCTTGTGTATCACATTAAAAACTTTCAATGTTAACATACATAGTACTACTGATATAGCTGGCGCTCATTCAAAGTGTGTACAGGCACTTATTCTGGGGGAATTGTGATTTCACACATACATTTTTTTTTTGTTGTTATGATTGCAAACAAGAAAAAGTGATGTAGTAGTCATTCTCTGTCTTAATCACCTGTATGCATACTTTCAATGAAGATTTTTATCATTATTTCCTATGTTGTGTCTGTTCAGATTATGTTTACTGAAATATAATCTGTCTATTGAAACTTTTAATAAAAATTTTGTCACGTTTCATTTTATAGTATTTAATTTTTAATAAATTTTTTAAAAGTTTTAGTCCATGGAGATGGACAAAAATAATCAAACCTGGTTCTTCACCACAGATAGTTTATTTAGGAAGCCCTGACCCAAATCATCTAGAATACAGTCAGTCTATTAGAACACTACTTTGAAAAGATGGATTTGTTCCAACATAATTTATATATTAGGGAATAATCCGAAAACAATGCAAACTTCATGTTTGCTCCTTAACAGTTCTTTTTGTGAAACACACTATGCGAACACAGAAAACTGCACCCAGCCGAACTGGGCCATGTAGGAATTTACACAATGCACACACTCACACACCTGAAACAACCATCAGTTATCTCAGTTCCCCAGGAATGTAACACTACAAGGTTGTGCTTTGCTATCCTTTTACATTGTGAACTTTTCAATATAAGAAAACAAGCTCCTAAATGTCTAAGCATCCTGGTTCAGAAACATCAAGCAGTACACACAAAAGCCAAGTTTCAAGTATCGAGGAGAAGCTTGATATAATAAAGTATTTGGAAAGAAACATGGGAATGTGCTATTCCCTGAGCAACGAACATAAAGGAATCCACATTGAGGACCATCAGAGACAATCTGCAAAAAAGTCTATGGCTGATATAACTTCAAGTGCTGCAAAGTCATTAAGAACATGGCCTAAAGAAAAAAAACAATGGAAAGACTGGTGAACATTTAGATTGAAGGCCAAACAGCAAAATAACCAAGAACAACAAGAGAAAGCAGTATCAATATACAATGACCTTCAATGTGAATCACTAAATCCTGTAGAAGTGGCTCCTTTTCATGCTAGTTATGGCTGGCTTAATGCTTCCAACTATCACTTTATCTGTCTCACAAAGCTCATAAATCCAGGGACTATTGCTATATATTTTAAAGAAATTGAAAAGGGATACTTTGCAACTGAATAATGATATGTCTGAGAATTCCTCCTTTCCTCAAAAAAGTAAATGCTAAACAGAGTTTTAAATAAAGTTAGAAAGCAAAATGTGTGAAATGTTATAGTGCATGAATTATGAAGTTAAAGGTCAAAACTACTACCCATTTTGTTTGAGATGTCTTGAAATATGGTACTTGCTTCCTATTTTGAGGGATTCACCTTATGCAATCAAGCATATGGAACCAACAAAGGTGCCATTTTGCCTGCCATTGGTAGCTTAATTTTAAAGTTTTTTACATTACTACTAGCTTAGAAAATAGCAACATGAAAAGGCATGGCAGACAGTGAAAGCATTCCCCAACTCACAAACATCCATTGGCAAAGGGTGGAAGCCATATTGACTCAAAGTATTTGAGCACAACCTATCAACAATCATTAACTATTTGCTAATTAAGTTATGTTGACTCAGCACTGTCCCCTATGAAGCTAGATTTAAAAAGAAAACAAGAAAACGTTGAGCAGAGACATCAGTGGACACACACTGAGGGGAGATACATTCTACAGAATTAACACAGGCAAGTCACAAAACAAACAAACAAAGAAAAGGACAGCAACAAAAATAACCTTCAATAAGAAGCCAGAGTTGCTACAATATATTACATAAAATGTCCAGTTTTCAATGAAAAAATTACAAGAATTTCAAAGGAATAGGAAAAGGTTACCCATGTTAAGAAAAAAAAAAGTCAACTGTCTCTGAAGGGGCCCAAATACTGGACTTACCAAGGTTTCAAAAGAGCTATTATAAATATGTTGAAAGACCTAAAGAAAAACACGTTTAAAGAATTAAAGGAAAGCACGATATTGACAACAAATGGAGAATCTCAGCAAAGAGATAGAGGGAAAAAATATATATGAAAGAACCAAATGGAAATACTGGAATTGAAAAGTATAATGAGTAAAATGAAAAATTTAGTAGAGGGGCTCCTCAGCAGATGTGAAATAGTAGAAGAAAGAACAGTAAACTTAAAAGTAGATCAACAGAGATTATCTAATCTGAAGAGCAGAAAAAGAAAAAAAAGGGATGAAGAATAATTAGTCTCAGAAACCTGTGGGTAACCAGGAATACCTACATACATGAAATGGGAGTCCCAGAAAGAGAGGAAAGAGAAATGGGGGAGAAAAATATTTGAAAAAAATGACAGTCAAAATATTTTAATTTTTTTTTTTTTTTTTTTAATATAAGCAACTTTTTTTTTTTTTTTTTTAAGATTTCTTTATTGACTGATTGATTGCTATGTTGGGTCTTCGTTTTTGTGCTATGGCTTTCTCCAGTTGTGGCAAGTGGGGGCCACTCTTCATCGTGGTGCGCGGGCCTCTCACTATTGTGGCCTCTCTTGTTGCGGAGCACAGGCTCCAGACGCGCAGGCTCAGTAGTTGTGGCTCACGGGCCTAGTTGCTCCGCGGCATGTGGGATCTTCCCAGACCAGGGCTCGAACCCGTGTTTCCTGCATTAGCAGGCAGATTCTCAACCACTGCGCCACCAGGGAAGCCCAAAATATTTTAATTTTGATGAAAAATATTAATCCACAGATCCAGGAAGCTCAACAAATTCCAAGTAGGATAAACATAAAAGATCCACATTTAGACAAGTTATGGTCAAGCTGTTTAAAGCCAAGCAAAAAGAAAATCTTCAAAGGATTAAGGGAAATGAGTTATTACATATAGGGAACAAGAACACATTACACACACACACACACACACACACACACACACACGCAAAGAAATGAAGGAAGACACAAATAAATGGAAAGATACTGCAAAAAAAAAATATTTAACAACTAACAGCTCATCAAAAACAGTTGAACAAAAAGGCAGTGGGATGGTACAAAGTCCTAAAAGAAGTAAACTGTCAAGCAAGAATTTTATATCCATCTAAACTATCCTTCAAAATGAAGGCAGAATAAAGATATTTCCATGTTTAAAAACAAAGCAAAGCAAAACAAAAAGACTTAGAGAATAGTTGCTGGTAGACCTGCCCTATAAGAAATGTTAAATGAAATCCTTTAGGCTAAACAGAAATTTACACCAGTCACTTGAATGTACAGACATAAAGGACACCAGAAAAGAATCTTGGAGGTAAATGTAAAAGAATTTGTATATGTGTGAATTCTTAATTGCTTTATAAGACAATTACATAAAAATCACAGTTATAAAACAATATTATTGGGCTTTTAACATGAAAAGATTATATGTATGACAACAATAGCATAGCAGAGTAGGGAGGAAATGTTATATTGGAGCCAAGCTTATATTTTACTGGAATACTGTTAGAATTCATCTTAAGGAGATTATGGTAAATTAAAATGCAGACTGTAATCACAAGAGCAATGATTTTAAAAATAGCCAAGGAATTAAAATGTTACACTACAAAACATTTATTTAACACAAAAGAAGGCAGTAAAGAAGCAGCAGAGGAACAAAACCACATGAGATATAAAGAAAAAAAGGAGCAAAATGGAGGACATAAATCCAACCATATCACAATTACATTAAATGCAAACGGATTAAACTTTCCAAGCAAAAGGCAGGGATTGTCAAACTAGATAAAACAACAAGATCCAAATGTATGCTATCTATAATAGCCACACTTTAGATTCACACATAAATAGCTTGAAAGTAAAAGGATGGAAAAAGATATACCATGCACATAGTAACATAAGAGAACTAAAGTAGCTATGCTAATATCTTTAAGCAAAATACATTACTAGCGATGAAGGACATTTCCTATTGATAAAATAATCAATTTATAAGAAAAACAATGATTATAAATGTATATGAACCTAACAGCTGAATTCTCAAGGCACATGAATCAAAACTTGAAAAAAACTGAGGAGAAATAAACAATTTAATAATAAGAAATGGGAGACTTCAATACTCCATTTTCAACACAAGGAGGAATAACTAAACAGAAAATCAGCAAAAACATAAAAGAACGATAAGTCAACCAACCTGACCTGACATCTATAGAACATTCTATCTAACAACAGTAGAAATCATATGAAACATTCTTCGGGAAAAAAAATTTTTTTGCTAGAGCTTAAAACAAATCTTAACAAATTTCAAAGGGTTGAAATTATGTGAAATATATTTCCTGTACATAACGAATTTAAATCAGAAACCAACAACAGAAAATAATTTGGGAATTCAAATGTTTAAAAATTAATGCATGTCTAAATAAATCATGGATCCAAGAAGAAGTCAAAAGGTGTTACTACTATGATTATGTTATGTTACATGGCAAAAGAAAGATCATCTGGACGGGTCTAATCTAATCATAGAAGTGCTTTAAAAGGAAAGTTTTCTTCAGCTGGTAGAAGAAGGGGAAGTCAAAGAGATTTGAAAAAACAAGAAGAAATCAACATGCTGTTGTTGGCTTGAAGATGAACAGGCCCAGGTGATTAGAAATGTGGGCAGCCTGTCAAAGTTGAGAGTGGCCCCCAGATGACAGTAAGCAAGGAAAAGGGGACCTTAGTCCTACATTGCAAGGACCTGAATTATACCAAAACCTGAATGAGTTAGGAAGTGGATTCTTCTTCAGAGTGTCCACAGGAGAGCCCAGGCCAGGGGACCCCTTCATTTCAGCCTTGTGGGACACTCAGCAGAGAACCCCATCAAGATCAACCAGACTTGTGACCTATAGAACTGTGAAATAATCAATGAATGTTGTTTTAAAGTGCTAAATTTATTATAATTTGTGACACATAAATAGAAAACTAATAGAAGTCATAACTAATAAGGAAACTGAACTAGTAATAAAAAAATCTTTCCACTAAGGAAAGTTCAGGCCCAGATGGCTTCACTGATTAATTCTCTCAAATATATAAAGAAATAATAACACCCATTCACAAACTTTTAGGAAATAGAGGAGGAAACACTTCTCAACACATTCTATGAGACTAGTATTACGATAATATCAAACCAAAGATATCTTAAGAAAAACAAGGATCAATCTCTCTAAGAATGTAGACCTAAATATCATCAACAAAATATTAGTAAACCAAATCTCACATAAGATAAAAGAACTTATAGACAATGATCAAGTGAGATTTATTTCAGAAATGTAAGGTTGGCTTAACATCAAAAAAAATCAATTCAAGTAATACAGTGTATTCATAGAATGAAAAACAAAAACAAAAACCATACAATTATCTCAACAGAAGCAGAAAAAACGTTTGACAAAATTCAACAACCATTCACAATAAAGACTCTCAGCAAACTAGGAAGATAACTTTCTTAACTTGATAAACAGTATCTATAAAAAAATCTATAGCTATAGGTTTTATTTAAGAGTACTTAATGGTAAAAGATCAGAAACAAAATAAGCATGTCCACTGTCATCTCTTCAAGTCAACAGTATACTAAAAGTTCTAGTCAGTGCACTAAGGCAAAAAAAAAAAAAAAGACATTATGGAAAGAAAGGAAAACTTATTTGTAGACGTCATGATCCTTTATGTGGAAAATACTGAGGAATCTACAAACAAAACAGAAAAACTACTAGAATAGTTAGTTCAGCAAGGTCACAAAATACAAGATCCATATACAAACATCAATTTTACCCTTGAACAACACAGGGTTTGAACTGTGTGGCTCAACTTACACAAGGATTTTTTTCCATGAGAAAAATAACTCAATTTAAAAATGGGTAAATAAATGGGCAAAAGATACAGGCCTTTAACCAATGAAGACATACAAATGGATAATAACCATATGAAAAGATGCTCATCATTATTAAACATTAGGAAAGCTAAAGTGAATAGCCTGGGACTTCCCTGGTGGCGCAGTGATTAAGAATCCGCCTGCCAATACAGGGGGACATGGGTTCGAGCCCTGGTCTGGGAAGATCCCACATGCCACAGAGCCACTAAGCCCGTGTGCCACAACTACTGAGCCTGTGCTCTTGAGCCCGTGAGCTACAACTACTGAGCCCGCGTGCCACAACTACTGAAGTCTGCGCACCTAGAGCCCGTGCTCTGCAACAAGAGAAGCCACCGCATTGAGAAGCCCGCGCACCACAACGAAGAGTAGCCCCTGCTCGCTGCAACTAGAGAAAGCCCGCACGCAGCAATGAAGACCCAACACAGCCAAAATTAATTAATTAATTAATTAATTAATTAATTAAAAAAAATAAAAATAAATAAAGTGAATAGCCTGTTAAAACCAAAGAGAGAAAGTACTTCACATCTACTCTAATGGTGATAATCAAAAATATAGAAAATGAGGAGTTGGAGAAAATGGAATTCACATATACTGTTGGTGAGAATGTAAAATGCTATGGCCATTTGGGAAACAGTTTAGTAATTTCTTCAAAAATTAAGCATAAAATTACCATACTACCCAGCAATTTCTCTCCTAGGTACCTATCCAAGAGAAATGAAAACATATGTCCACATAAACACTTGTAACACAAATGTGCACGACGACACTATTCATAATAGCCAAAAACTGGAAACATTCCAAATCTCTATTAACTGGTGAACTGTGAAACCAAATGTGGTATATCTATAAAATGGAACAGTATTCATCAATAAAAAGAAGCAAACTACTGATACATGCTCCAACATGGATGAACCTCAAAAAATGATGCTAAGGGAAAGAAACCAAATGCAAATGGCTCTCTATTGTACAACCCTATTTATATGAAATGTAAAAGGCAAATGCATAGAGACAGAAAGCAGATTAGTGGTTGCCTAGGGCTGAGGGTAGTAATAGGAACGACTGCAACAGGGCATGAGGGATCCTTCAGCAGGCATGGTCCTTAATGGACCAATGCTGGTTGAATGTTATAAAACTGGATTGTGTGATGGTTGTATATTCTATAAATTTATCAGCATCATTCACCTTTAAAATGGGTGAATTTTATAATAAAAAGACAACATTCATTCATTCACTAACATTTACTGAATGCATACCTTGTACTAAATACTGATCTAGGTACTGTGGAACCATCAAACATAATGAGCCTGCTGTAATGAAAATCCACATTTTAGTGGAAAGAGACAAATTAGTAAACAAACTAATTACAAGGTCATTTGTCATTTTTTAAGTAGTAGAAAGACAATAAAAATCAGGCTTTTTGATGAAGAATAATTGGGGTGAATGATAGAGGCTCAATGAACCCTTTCCACTTCTTTTACTTGCCTCAAGATTTCTTTACAAGGTCCCTTCTGCTATGATAGACAACATGTCATTAATACAGGAGATCCACACTTCATCTTGTTTCAGATGGGCCTTTAGAGCCTATTGGCTGAAAAGTAATTTGCTTTGGGAGAGATTTATTACACAATGCCCTAAATACTTATGGCAATATACAATTAGAGAACAATACAATTTGTAGAAAATAGGTGGAAAGAGGTAAAGTTAACTATAATGACAACAAAAAATACAAGTGGGGCAGATGTTGCTTACTTCACTGCTGAGAGGGAGTGATGATGAATACTCAAATCAAAAATTAATCACTGCACAATTTATAATATACAGTTTCTTTAGGGCCTGAAAATCATTATGATAGACTGTACACTGATAACTTTTGGACATATTTTGGCTGAGGTCATGATTAGGATGATTATTTAAGCTTGAAACAGTCTAAAGAGCACAAAAACTTAAATTAGTTCTTTAGACTAAGTCTAGCAAGTAGGAGAAGCCCTGCTCACAGAAAACTGTCCTAAGATGCTGCTGTGGAGAAGAGGGAAGGGGTATGGGTAGCAACAACACAAACCTGAATTCTCACAGCACTTTTCACGTGGGATGGAAGGGAGTGGACCCAGGCATCTAAACCAGGCCGTTACTCTTGGCAATGAGTCCAAATATTGGGTTGGCCAAAAAGTTCGTTCGGGTTTCCCATCACATCTTACAGGAAAACCTGAAAGAACTTTTTGGCCAACCCAATACAAAAAGCAGGTACCTGTGAGCACAGACTGGCCTACTCGCAACAGTCTTCATGTTTCTACACATACAACATCTCAACAAGAACTAAACAAGTCAAATTGTATGGAATATCTGTGCATGCCATCATCTGTTCAACACAGCTGATGTGTCTAAATGACCGGTATGTAAAGGGCTTCCACCAATAAGTCTCACCTAGGAAGACTGGCACAACTTGGGTAGGCACAGACAGCATCCCCAGTCTACCAGGCTTATTAGCCAAGTCCTAGACACCGAGTGATTTAAATGGCACCACAGTCAACGTGATTTTGATTAATCTCTTAGCGAGAAGGACAGGACAACCGGCTTCTTCCCAAGAAGTATTCAAACCTGGAAGTCTTGCTCATTAGTATAATATTAGTCATAGTTATAGTTCCTCTCCCAGTTAATATTTTTCAGGTTGGTGCAATGGGTGTCCAGCATAAAGTGGCTGCTAATCCATAAGATATTTAATATATTTCTTGGAAATACAAATAAACAACTGTACATGTTTGTTAACTTGGCTATGAAAGACTGCTAAATCAGCCTACTTTAGTCTGCAAGAAAGGCATTTTCCTTAGTTGTTACAATGTTGCCTTTCAATGCTTTCTGGAAATCACTCTGACCAAGTGTGGTTTCTTACACAGGGCAGCCAAAGTTGCTAGGCAGCACTAAACACACCTGCAATCAAGTGCTTACAAAACAGAGTGAGAATTTTTTTTGGCACCATTAAGAAAACAGAAACAGCCATTAACATAAGACCATCCTAATATTCGTAAACCCAACCTGACACAGAATCTCTCTTCTCCTCGGAAGGCATACTTTGAGGGAAAGGCAGAGGGGAGAAAGCTGAGGCCACATGGAGAAGTAGAGAGGAACAGAGGGGAGCAGAGAAGAGTAGAGAGGAAAGGAAGAGCAACATTGAAAAAATAACACTTTAGTACAGTTCATACAGGTTTTTAAAAACTATTTTAAGCTCAAAGGACTCATTTTTGTGCTAGAAGTTGCATATTTGATTACCTCACTCCAAACCAAAATTAGTTTAAATCCTTCTATCTACACAGAAAAATCATAGAAAAAGGACATAAAGAATGGATAGAAGTGATGACAAAGAAAAAGACTTGTCAGTTTCCATCTTATAGACTTTTCCTGTTTTCTAATACTTGTGTGATTAAGCACACTGATCATTTCTTCAGACAGAAAATATTTCTAACCTATCTGTACCAAGAAGATAATTCAGGAAGATGTATTTATAAAACGCTGCATGTGATAGGACTCACCAGCAGTTTGATTAACAGAAGACATTTATTTCCATTACACTAGCACAAAAATTCTCCAACTTTCGTGTTCATAAGAATCACCTGGAGGGCTTGTTAAAAATGCAGATTTCTGGGTCCCACTGCCAGAGTTTCTAATTCAGTAGGTGTGAGTTGGGTCCTGAGGATCTGCATTTTTAGAAAACTTCCCCAGTGATGCTGATGCTGCTGGTCTAGGAGACACATTTTGAGAACCACTGTGCTACCAAATGCCTCCTGACTTGATGACTGTGTTCCATCTGGCTGTGGGAAGTCAGTGTTCAGATATTTTTCATTCCCTTACCTCATACAATGGGCCAAACACAATTTCCTTTCCTGCTCTGGTCTCCTCCTCTATGACTGGTTTATACCTAAACATTTATTATTTATCCTCTTTATGTGAATATTGGAACAAATAATTCTTTCCCATTAAAGTAGGTACCTTCTGTCCATGAAGTATCTTTTTCTCAAAAGTCTCTGTGTGGTCTATATGTAACTAACAGAAGAAAAATATATTTGGAGTTCTTTTCACTCCTTTTGTTCTCCCCTTTATTCTTATTTTATATCCATTACTTTTCAGCATCTTTTAGTCCTGCACAGTACCAGATGAACCTCATTCAGCTCTTTTGCTCAACAATGTTGATTAAATTTTCTACTTCCTACCTTATCTGAATTTGCTTTTATTTTAAGACCAAATCTACTTATGACAAGAACACACATAAACCTTTGGGATGCAGAGGATTATTAACCTATCCGTAACTACATTTCATTTCTCTGTCCTTTCAGGGTATTAACAGATTTTCACAAAGTACTGCATCATACAGAAGGCACATGGGATATATCTGATAGAGCACCTTTTAGTGGGTGAAGTCACAGTTTATTTTATTTTATTTTTTTAAAGAGAATTATTTATTTATTTATTTATTTTATTTTATTTTTGGCTGTGTTGAATCTTTGCTGCTGCGTGCGGGCTTTCTCTAGTTGTGGCAAGTGGGGGCTACTCTTGGTTGCAGTGTGTGGGCTTCTCATTGCATTGGCTTCTCTTGTTGCAGAGCATGGGCTCTAGGCGCACGGGCTTTAGTAGCTGTGGCGCACGGGCTCAGTAGCTGTGGCTCGCGGGTTCTAGAGCGCAGGCTCAGTAGTTGTGGCGCACGGGCTTAGCTGCTCTGTGGTATGTGGGATCTTCCCAGACCAGGACACGGGTTCGAGTGTCCTGAATTGGCAGGCGGATTCTTAACCACTGCGCCACCAGGGAAGTCCCCAAAGTTTATTTTTATTAAGAGTTAAATATGATTCATATAAGATGTTAATAAAGCTCAAAGACATGACCAAAGTAACTGAATCTAGAGCCAAAACCATGAAGTTTGGTTTCCAGCGTGAAAGCCAGATATTTATATTTCCGTAGTTCTTATTTAAATCTCTATTTCTCTTTTATTACTTTGGACCCTCAAAATAAGTATTCTTTACAAGATTCCTATTACACATCAATTTGGGCTTTAATTACAAGTTACAATAAATCTGACAACAATGTATCTTCTCTTCCCTTAAATTTTCTCATTTAAGTATTTTTTTGGTCCATAAGGTTATATTTTTACCTTCTTTAAAAGAGCAAAAAAATTCAATACTATATCTCCTATAAGTTTTTGTTACTGTGCATTTGTTATGCTCACAATACACTTTCTCCCTCCCATAAAGCCTCTTTGTTTTCTTAAGAATACCATTAAATTTGTATGCTAAAATTTAAAAACTACATTTAAAAGATAGTTTCAATGAAAATTTCCATTTTGGGGTATTACAGAGGGGGATACACTTACCTGCCCACTACAAACTAGAAAAAATATATAAAACAACTGTTTTCAGACATTGGACAACAGGTAGTAAAGGTGTATGATCCCTGGAAGAAGGCAAACAAATGAGCTAGGCCATACAATGGCCCTGCATTTCTGTTTGGACAAACATTCCAGACTATGCTAGAGGGAGGGTAGTCCTAAGCAGAACACAAAAGTCTTGGTGAATTACGGAGACAGAGATCGGAGTTCAGGGAGGCTGAGGTGGCCAGAAGTTACAGAACAGAGTCCCAGAGAAGGGAGAGCTATTCAGAAAAATAGTTAAGTAATCGGCACATAGGTCCGTTTGAGTTTTTGGTGAATGCCAAGACTGCATATATGTAGAGTTAAACTGTGATAGCCTGGGCAGAAAACAACCAGGGAGTTGGAAATAAAACAATTCCCAGAAGTCACACAGAACAGGGAGGTATACAAGTTTTGACCAGTCAGAATGAGAGAGTCATAGCTGATCCCAGGATACTCAGTCCTATTGAGAACCCAGAAAGAGCTAACTAAATGGTTGTTAGAGAAAAATCTAGCCTACAGATTAGTCCTAATAAAGCCTAAACATAATCCTCTAAGAAGTCAAGATCTACCAATAACTTAAATGCCCGCTAGAACACTCTATAGAGGAAGACAACAAAATCTAGATACTCATTAATGTAACATACACACTAACGAACAGCCAAGAAAAATTACAAGACATATGATGAAATTTGACTTGTCAATCAAGAGGAAAAAAACCAGAAGTGACAAATGATGAAATTAGCATATGAGGATTTTAAAAAATCTATTATAAATAAGCCCAACATAATTAAAGATTTAAAGAAAAACATGAACATAATAATAAGATATAAAAAATAACAAAATGATAGTCAATAGATGAAAAATGACAAATCTAAAATGTTAACCCCATGCAGTAAAAGTTTCAGGAGATTAGATGTTGCTTAAGGAACTTGAAGACACAGAAATAGACACTATCCAAAATGAAATACATAGAGAAAAAAATTAAGATTGGGGAACAAACCCTTAGTAACTTGTGGAATGATACAAGTGATACATGTAATTGCAGTGACAGCAGAGGTGAAGATAGAAAAAATATTTGAAGAAATAATGATTTAAAATATTAAATTTAATAAAATCTATAAACCCACAGACCCAAGAAGCTCAATGAAACTCAAGCAGAAAAACACAAAGAACACCAAGGGACACCGTTATCAACTTGCTAAAAACTAGTGATAGAAAGTTCTTGAGCAGGAAGATTAAAAAACACATGACATACAAAGGAACAGAATAAGAATAAATCTTATTTAAAAATCTCATTAGAAAAAAACATACCAACCAGAAGAAATTATAGAATATTTTAAAAGTGGTGAATAGAAAACAAAAACACACTGCTAAGCCAGAACTGTATAAAAATTTCCTTTAAAATTGAAAGTGAAATAGATATTTTCACACAAACAAAAGATAAAAGAATTTATTACCAGATAATCTGTATGGCCATAAACAAACAAACAAACATATATCTTCAGGTATAAGTAAAATAATACTAAATGGAAACTTGGAAACAAACGAATAAAGACTTCCAGAAAATGGACATATAAGCGATATTTTTTCTTATTTAAAATTTACCTAAAACAAAGATAATGAGCCCAAGCTTTTCCCATGGGAGCCGCCAGGTTGAGAGGAGCGTAGTCTTCTCCTCTCGCTGCCATGGCGTGTGCTCAATCACTGATATCAGTGTTCTCTTAAAAGGAGGAGTCATCTGGCATAAATGTCACTTTACCTGCTGTGTTCAAGGCTCCTGCTCAACCAGATATTGTGAACTCTGTTCACACCAACTTGCACAAACACAGCAGACAGTCCTATGCTGTCAATGAATTAGCAGGTCATCAAACCAGTGCTGAGTCTTTGGGTGCTGGCTAGGCTCTGGCTCAAGTTTCCAGGGTTCGAGGCAGTTGGACTGACTGTTCTGGCCAGGTTGCCTTTGGAAATATGTATCATGGGGGCCACATGTTTGTGCCAACCAGAATCTGGCAACATTGGCACCGCAGAGTGAACACAACACAGAAGTGATATGCCATCTGCTCTGCCCTGGATGCCTCGGCCTTATCAGCACTGGTTATGCCTAAAAGTCATTGTATTGAGGAAGTTCCTGAACTTCCTTTGGTGGCTGAAGATAAAGCTGAAGGCTACAAGAAGAACAAGGAGGCTGTTTTGCTTCTTAAGAAATTTAAGGCCTGGAATGATTTCAAAAAGGTCTATGGCTCACAGCAAATGAGAGCTGGCAAAGGCAAAATGAGAAACTGTGTCATATCCAGGGTAGGGAACCCTGCATCATCTATAATGAGGACAACGGTATCATTGAGGCCTTCAGAAACATCCCTGGAATTACTCTGCTTAGTGTAAGCAAACTGAACATCTTGCAACTTACTCCTGATGAGCACATGGGACATTTCTGCATTTGTACTGAAAGTACTTTCCACAAGTAAGATGATCTGTATGGCATTTGGCATGAAGCTGCTTCCTTCAAGAGCAACTACAACCTTCCCATGTGCAAGATGCTCAAAACAGACCTTTGCAGAAACTTGAAAAGTCCAGAGATCCAAAGAGCCCTCAGAACACCACACAGATTCATCTGTGAGTCCAGAAGAAGAATCCACTGAAAAACCTGAGAATCACGCTGAAGCTAAACCCATATGCAAAGACCATGCGCTGGATGGACATAATTCTTCTCTAGGAGAAGAATCACAAACTCTGGATGGATAAGGCAGCAGCAGTGTTAGCAGCCAAATCAGATGAGGAAGGGGTTCCAGGCAAAGCCTGTGGTGGAGAAGAAAGGAAAGAAGGCTGCTGGTGTTAAGAAGAAGCCTTTTGTGGGGAAAAAGGCTGCAGTGACCAAAAAAACACCAGCTGAAAAGAAGCCCACAGAAAAGAAACCCACCACAGAAGAAAAGAAGCCTGCTGCATAAACTTAAATTTGTGCATTCCATAAAGGTCAGATCATTTCAGACAGCTAATTCTGAATAAAGACCTGATCAAAGAGGCAAAAAAGAAAAGAAAACAAAACAAAAACAAAAAAATGAGCCGCAAGTAGAGATAATGCTAAAACTGTTGACATATATACATTACTATTATGAAATAGATAACTAATGAGAACCTACTGTATAGCACAGGGAACTCTATTCAGCGCTCTGTGGTGACCTAAATGGGAAAGAAGGGGGGACATATGTATATATACAGCTGATTCACTTTGGTGTACAGAAGAAACTAATACAACATTATAAAGCAACCATACTCCAATAAAAATTAATAAAAAAAAAAAAAGGCAGGAAAAACTAAAGAAAAACTGAAAAATTGGTGAAAAATAGAAAATAAATTATAAGATGGTAGATTTAAACCCAACTATATTGGATAATTAGTCAAGTGTAAAAGATACTAACACTCCAATAAAAAGCCAGGGATGTCAGATAGAATTATAAACCAAAGCCAACTACATGCCAAATCCAACTATGAGAACCCTACTTTAATTATAAAGACAAAGATAGGGAAAACTAGAAGGATGGAAAAGAATATACTCTACAAATTCTAATTATAAGAAAGCTGGGGGCTTCCCTGGTGGTGCAGTGGTTGAGAGTCTGCCTGCCAATGCAGGGGACACGGGTTCGAGCCCTGGTCTGGGAGGATCCCACGTGCCGCGGAGCAACTGGGCCCGTGAGCCACAACGGCTGAGCCTGAGCGTCTGGAGCCTCTGCTCCGCAATGGGAGAGGCCGCGATAGTGAGAGGCCCGCGCACCGCGATGAAGAGTGGCCCCCACTCGCCACAACTGGAGAAAGCCCTCACACAGAAACGAAGACCCAACACAGCCAAAAATAAAACATAATAAATAAATAATAAAATAAAAATTAAAAAAAAAAAAAAAAACTATTAAAAAAAAAAAAAAGAAAGCTGGAGTGGCTATATTAATATCATACAAGGTATTTCAGAACAAGTAATATTATCAGGGATAAAGAAGCATGTTACAAAATGAAAGAACTTAATGCACCAAGAAGACATTACAATCCTAAATGCAAAGGCATCTGATAACTGAAATTCAAAATATGTGAAGGAAAGATAGAAATAAAAAGAAAAATAAATCCATAATCATATTTGGAGCTTTCAAAGCTCTCAGTTAATGGCGGAAAAAACAGATCCCAAATCAGTAAGTATATAGAAGACCTGAACAAATACTATAAAAGCATTGACCCTATTGCTGTATACTGACTACTCCATCCAATAATTGTAGATTAGGTTAGTTTTACATGTGGATGAAATATTCAGCAAGATAGGTCGTATCACAGGATATAAAACAAGTCTCAATAATTGCAACATATTGAAATTGTGGAGACTCCATTTTCTGACACAGAGGAATTAAATTAGAAATAAATGTCAGAAAGCTATCTGAGAAATCTGCAAAAATTTGAAATTAAGAAAAATTTATAAATGATTATAAACCGTTCAAAGAGGAAACCACAAAGGGAATTAGAAAATATTTTGAAAAAAAAAAAAAAGCACAACATAAGAAAGTGTGGGATGCAGGTAAAGGAGTTCTCAGAGGGAAATTTATAACATTAAATGTTTAAATGTGTAAATTTGTAACTTTAAATGAAAAGAATAAAGTCCCAAACAAATGATCTAAATGTCAATCTTGGAAGTTAGAAAAGGAAATGCAAATTAAAACTGAAATTAAAAAAAAAAACTGAAATAAATAGAAGGAAAAATTAACATAAGGCCAGAAATAAATAATATAGAAAACAAACAATAGAGAAAATCTAATAAAAGTTGTTTTGTTAAAAAATCAGTAAGATTGATCAAGAAAAAAAAGATACAAATCATCAAAATAAAAAATGAAAAATGGGCACACAGATGCAATGCCACAGACATTATCAAGTTGAAAAAGGAATATTATGAACAACTTCATGCTACTTATATGACAACTTATGAAATGTACAAATCCCTTAAAAGACAGAAATTACCAAAACTGACTGAAGACAAAAGAGAACATCTTAATACCACCATGTCAATTACAGAAATTATAATATCACAAAGATAGAAAACAGAAAAAGGAAGAAACAATTTCCAATTCATTTAGTGAAGCCAGAATTACCTTAATACCAAACCAGATAAAACTACTAGGAAAAAAAAAACCTACAAATAACCTCACAAAACATAGATGATGTTAAAATGTTGGGGAAAACAAGAAAAATAAGACAATGCAGAGATAACCAAATGGTCAGTTGCTCCTTGCCAACTACTGCCACAGTCTCCACACATAATCACTGTCAGCTGTAAACAAATTAAGCCCAGTGGTTCACAGGTGTTCACAGTCATAACACAAAAATGAACCTTCCTTCAGAAATGTAGCATTTAAGAGTTCTGCGGTGGAACTAAGAAAGATAAAAACCAGAATCAAGTGTACTGCTTGCTACCTTATGCTTCACTCCAACGCAGATTTTAAGTAGTCTCCTACTGGTATGAAAAAATATGATAACCATCTGCATTTAAATGTTAGCAGTGGTATTCAAAGAATGTATTAGAACTCACTTGTTTACTATTAAAGTCGTACAGCAACATGATCAAATTATTTGCCTGATGGACTATGGAAACTTTATCCTAAGCCAGTAGAATATGTATGATGGCTTAGATTTTCATAATTATTTTTTCATCTTAACATAACGCTCATCTCCCAAAACAACAACTTCTTAACAATTTAATGAGAATAAAACCACAGTAAGATAATCTCTATTTCTTACATTCAGATTAAAAATACAAAACGACAGAAGTAAAGGAGTAAACTTGGAATTCCAACAAGTCTCCAGATTCCTTAAACTACCATGTGATGACAATACTGTGTACCAAGCAAAAGCATAAAGTATGTTTTAAGAGATATTCCACTGGAAAATATATGCAATTTAACATTCAAAGGTCTTTAATTTCCCACTGCATTATTAAATAGCAGCCTTTTCTCAAGGCACTTTGCTATCTAAACAGAAGACAGCAGCAGAATCAACCCGCCAGTCCCTGTGCAGTGAAGTTCTCCTAAGACTGCAGTGCCACCCTGAGACTTTAGCCACCTTTGATTTTAAAGCCATCATTCTAAAATTTTAATAGGGAGTAGAGTGGGTGATAGAGGATCTAAATCGGGGCTCACTCCTAGTAAATTCTCATTATTATATGAGTTTTGAAAAATTGAAATCTATATCCTCTATCTCTATACGATCAGAAGAGAAATTGGCAATTCTTATACTCCTGAGTGTCAACAGCAGCTCTGACCTCAATTTCACTGAAGCACACACCTGGGTGGGTCTCTGCCAGGTCAAGTGCCAACTAAATTCTTCAATTAAAGAAAAAAAGCATTTAAGGAACATTTATGCACTAACTGCTGCAAGGTAACTTTCAGGAAACTATCTTAACACCAAAACAAACACAAAGAAATCCTACCAAATAATTTTTAGAAACTGTGAAATGCCGTCTCTAGAGTCAGAAGTTGGTAGTTGGTAGTTGTGTTAAGGACGTTTTTCCTCCTTAAAAAGAAGTTTCTTATACAATAGGTTTCATTACAGGAGTGTATTGATTGAAACTAGTTTCACTACCACTAATGTTCTGCTTAATTTTAAAGATAACATAATACTGAACAGAATAATGTGTTCTATTAATAACATTTTATTGAAACAGTAGACTGATTTATTGCATGTTTGTCCAAATAAACACCCAGATCATTTGCCATGAATCTTCTTGAGTCTAAACAGAAGGCTGAGATGCAACTTGATAAAAATAAAAAGTTATCATAAAACATAATGAAAAATCCAATCTGAAAATTAAACAGTGCACTGCCCAGCTTCATGCTTTGTTTAGGGTCTGAAGCTTGCAATGAAGATGAAAGAGTTGCTCTAGTTTACTTAAAATGGCTATTGTGAGTCTTCATTTGGGAAAAACTATAAAAATAATTAAAATCTGTTAGAGGAAGTCTGGCCATTTAGTTTCTGAGGCAATTCACTCTAATCGCATTGCTCGTACACTTTAAGATAAAATAGCTTATTTTTTATTTAAAGATACTTTTTAACTTGAACTTTATTTTGTGGGGGTGAGAGAGGGCCGAACTTAACAGGCTTGTGTTCACGAACTAAAATACTTCTCCCTGGAGCTTTAAGTTTGCAGTGAGTCTACTCAGACCCATTCTGGTGGTGTACGTACACACAGGAGTGTGCATGTACACCAGCTATGTCGCAGGTGATATGTGAGAGGATGCCATCAGGGCATTTCTCTGGGAACAGTGATCCACATGCCACTTGGAATCCAACATTTGCATTTCACAGCCAAGAGATAAGGCTGTGTTCTACTACATATTCTATATAAACTTAGTCCTTTATCTGTAGCTGATCTGCCTCACGTAGAAAGTTGTTAAAGATCTCTTCTATATTATTTGCCATTCTGAAAAATTCTTGTTTTTCTAAATTTATGTATGGCATTCTCGATATTAGGAAGCCTAACTTGTCCTGTAATCTTTCAAATTAATTTTGAAAAAGAGAAGCTATTTAACTATCTTAAAGAAATAGCAATGTTTGCTACACAAATTTAAAAGTAGGATTATAGAAACTGCAATATATTGACTTCAGTACAGTTAGATGTAAGAGTTCTATATTTAAAGCACCAGAATTTATTAACCAAGACTCAACAGTGTAATTATATACTCCAGCTTACAGAATACCCACCACCTGGGTAAATCCTTCATCTACTGTATAACATATCATAATTCATTAAACAGTCCCTTATTGATGGAAGCTTAGATATTATGCTGACCACTGACGCATGGCTTACTCCACCCTCCATTTAATTATAAAATGTGGGAAACTACAGACTCTCTTCTATTAGCCAGAGCTCTGGATGTCAATTAGGTTCTGCTTATTTCACATGATTTTGGGGGTCTTCTTTGTTTGTCTCTGCTGGCAAGGACAATGGTGAAAACATGAGAATTCTCTCCAGCATTAACAAAATAGGGGACATTTTTCAGTTTTTTGGGTAAGAAGCAGCAGTGTGGCAGCAGCAGAAGCACCAATGGCTTGTTGACCTGGCTTCCTAACCCTTTGGTCTCACTGGTGGGAATCTATTCTGTGGTCTCCTGGATGTCCAGAGACCAGTGCAGCAGCAGTAGATGCTTTGTTCCGGATTCCAGCATAGCTCCAGTGATGGTCTCAGAGCATTATGCCTGAGTATATTAGTTCTATATTGTTCTGAAGTCACCAACCGAAGTCCAACATAAAATCGCTTCTTAGGCCCTTCCAAAGATTTTATTCCTAATATAAAATTCCTTCCTGTTTAAAATATCTTGAATGGTTTCTGTTTCCCACACTGAACTCTGACTGACAGGTCTTTTGCTATTACTAACAATGAATTCTTTTTTTTTTTCTGAATTAAGATACAATTTATGTACAATAAGATTCATCCTTAAGTCTACCGTTTTTCAAGTTTTAAGAAATGAGTACAGTCGGGTAATCACCATAATAATCAAGAAAGTTCCATCATACCAAAAAAACTCCTCATGCTTTGTAATCAGCCCTAAAAATTCTTGATTTGCTTCTGTCTCTGTAGTTTTCCTCTTCAGGAATGTCATATAAATGGACTCACACTTTGAGTCTCGCTTCTTTCACTTAGCATAATGCATTGGAGATTCAGGTATGTAGTGTGTATGCTAACAGTCTGTTCCTTTTTTTGCTGAGTAGGGCCATGTGGATTGTTTCCAGTTTTTAAGGAATATGAATAAAGCCACTGTAAATACTCACATATAGGTTTTCATGTGAATATAGGTCTTCATTTCACTTGGGTAAAAATCTAGGAGGTAATCCTGGTAAAAAGTAGACCTGAACTAGGGTGGGAGCAGTGAAGGTGGTAAGCAATGGTAGTAGTTGGGATATGTTTAGAATGGGCTGGATTTGGTGATGGACTGGCTCTGGGGGTGAGAGAGAAAGAAAAACGTCAATCATGACTTCAAAGATTTTTTTTCCTGAGAAACAGAATAGGAATGCCATCTACCGAGCTAGGCAGATGAGAGAGTTACAGTTTTGGAAGGGAAATCAAGAGTTCATTTTTAGTCACACTAATTTTGAGATGTTAGTGGACAGACCCAGTATATGTTTACTGTTAGCTTCATTAGATTGAAACCCTTTAGGGTAAAATCTGTATCTTTTACTGATATACAATTTCCCACAATAGTAAGGGAATGGATTAGAAGGTTTGGGGGTGTTTTTCACCCCTAGAATTCTGCAGTGAGAATCAGGCTGTCACAGGTATAAATTTACAAGTACACTAAGTTTCTTGTATTCCACAAATGGCTACTTAAAGGGTCCCTATAATTTAGGTAAATATGGCATCGCTCTGCGACAGCTTCAAACCAGCATTTTTAAAGCAAAGAAATACCATTTTCTGGAGAACATGAGGCAATTTCATGGTTAGGGAATTTTTTATGTTGTATTTTCCATTTTTTGTTTCCATCAATTATTGCTATACCTCTATCCTCTTTTTGGTCAGAACAAACAGATTTAGTTCCTTAGATCTTAGTGTGGCATGATTTCAAATGACAGCATCATTTTAACTGAGTTCCAAGGCTAGACATGGTGTTTTAGCTTTGATGTTGCCCCCATAATCAGAAAGCGATCCCCAAAAGCTCAACCAACATTACCTCTTATCCTTCCATAGTATATACAATGCTTAACCTCCATCACTTTCCCTTTAGTGGATCTGCAACCCCAGGCAATGGAGACTCAAGTAGTTAAGTCCCTATGTGATCCAAGCTAACTACAGATCTAGTGGAAGTTGAGGTGACCAAATTCTGGCACTAGAACGAAATATGTTATAGTAACAACAGAAAAGTTCCTCATTAAAAAAACCCACAAAATGGTACAACTCCTTTCAAGATAGCGTTAGTCTTTCAACAACAGGCAAAATTATGACAGTAGCCCAGTATTTCTGATGTTTTCCCAGATTTTGTACTCTATTCACCAAGTGTACTTTCTTCAAATGCCTCTTTGCCCAGATAAACATGATAAGCTTTTCCTTATTCTTTTCAATACCTAAGACCTCTTCATTACTATTTATATTTTAGCTGCCCTAATCTTTATGACTAACAATTTCTAAATAAATACTCTATCAGTTAGTAAATGAGTAAGGAAAGAGAAATCCATTAGCTTAAATAAATTAGATGTTTTCTTTTTCTTGTAATGAGGCCTCTGGAAGAACACAGTCTGCAGCTGTTATAGCAGTGTCGCAATGTCATCAGGACTTCAGTTCCTTCTATATTTTTGTTCAGACATGGACTTGCCACCTTCTACTCACAAAATGGTTATTCAATCTCCAACATCAGGTCAGCATTCCACAGAGCAAAGCTTCTCAATCTGGCCTCTTGACATTTGGACAAGATGATTCTTTGTTGTGGGAGACTGTCCTGTACGCTGTAGGATGTTTAGCAATACTCATGGCCTCTACCTGCTAGATGCTGCTAGCAACTGTCAGTTGTAAAAACCAAAGATGTCTCCAGACATTGCCAGATTTCCCCTGGGGGTCAAAATCATCCCTGGTTGAGAACCGCTGCCATAGAGGAAAAAGAGACTGGACAAAGGATGAAAAGAGGCATAAAATCGAGTGTAGCCTGCTACACTCCCACCCCACCCCCATTCCGGGCCCTCTTAAGGGAGTTTCTTAGAAACCCCATAGCACAAATTCTACTTACATCTCACTGGCCAGAACTGGATCCCAGTGCCACCCCATCTGCAAAAGAGGCTGGGTAATGCGGGTTTTATCCTGTGACACTGTTACTCTCAATAAGACTGGCATTCATTTAAGAAGGAATAAGGGAAGAATAGATAATAGGTAGGCAAATAGCATTCTCTGTGACAGAAAATGTTTCAGTACTTTATTTGCAAGACAATTTTGTGCAAACTGACATTCTTGAGCATATCCTTGCAAAGGCTCCCAAGATTTTAAAAAGAAAGTTTACCTTGATTTGTGTCTTATATAAAAGACTTACTCTTTTTTGGCAGAGGCTGCCTTCTCCCTTAAGAATTGGTTATTCTTTCCGGCTTTTTGTACGTTATCTTTTTCTTACTTCTGGACATAAGTTAGGTTTTAAGGCTCTGTTCATTTTTTTCCCCAATCTTTCTTTTTTCTCTCTGTTTTAAAAGTTGAAAAATATCTATTGATCTATCTTTAAGTTTACTGACTTTTTTTTTCTGTCACTCCACTATGTTGATGAGCCCACCCAGTGAATTTTTTATCTCGGATACTGTATTTTTTTGGTTCCAAAATTTCCATTTGGTTGTTTTTAATAGTTTCTATTTCTCTACTGAGAAATTAATTTAAAGTGTTTACATTTATGCCACAGAGAATTGCTATAAAAGCTTCTTCAAAGTCTTTCCCTGATAATTTCAAAATCTGGGTGACCCTGGGGTTGCCATCTGTCTTTTCCTTTGAGAATTGTTTATAATTTCCTGTTTTTTTTGTAGGTAGCATAATTTTGAATCATACCTTGGACATTTTAATGTTATGCTGTATTGACTGTCAGTCCTTTGATCTTTTATAATCTGCTAGAGAATTTGTTTGTCTGTTTTAACAGGCAATCAGGTCAGTTAGGTTCAGACCACAAGTTCTTCCTCACCTCCTCTGAGGAGTGGTTCTAACTGAAGGCCAGTTCTCAAAGACTGTGGTATGCTGCTGTGGGTTTGTCTGACACATGCACAAACTAGTACTTGTGCTGGTTATACACAAAATGAGGGGACACCTTCCCCAGCTCTCTTTTTTCCTAAGATGTCCTCCTTAGTCTTCATCACAGACGCCCCTTTCTGGGTTATCTGGCAGGAAAGACAGGGTTTCTCTTGTAGCACTTCTACTATATCTGCAGCCTTGCAACTGGGTCTGTCTTAGGAGCAAAGCTGGGAAAGGTAGAAAAAACATAAAGATCCCCCCCCCATACTATTAAATGCAGGACCCATTTTCTTGATTTCTCTGGATAGAAAAATGAGGTTTCTATCAGAGTTTTAATTGCCAGAGCCACTGTTCCCCAGCTCCATAACTGGGGGCAAAGCCATGGGAAAAAAGAAACAAAACAAAATAAAACACTAGGGAACTCACCCCAAACTAGTTGCCCCTCCAGGTTTTAATTTCCCAGCACCAACTGTCTGTTTTTGATTATTTATGTAGTTGCTTTTGTATTTTGTCCAGAGTTTTTAGTTCTAATCAGCAGGAAAGGTAGGCTATAGGGGGCTTACCTCAACGAGGCAGGAGTATAAACTTTCTAAAATGTCTTTTATGAGTCATAGAAGTATAAGCTTCTATGAAAGTCATAGGAACTAGCTGCACAAATCACAAAGCCTTAATAAGTAAATAACAAAAAATAAAGAGAAATTAATTACATTCATTCTTAAATCAAAAGTGTTAAAGTAAAACAATAATCAGGATGAAAAAGGAATTTTTCATAGCCAAGTGTCTGAACTAATAAAGTCAGACTGTCAATGGGTCAATCTGGTTATGGAAAAAGAGATCAAAATACTTCTATTATTCTTCCTTTTAAAGCAACTTTTTGGGAGAGGGAGTGAGGGGAGAAGGGGACAAGTTTAATAAGAAGCAAGGCATTTAATATTGGAAAGTGAAAGCATCATCCAGGAACCCTAGAGTGGCTTCCTCCTATTTGAATGTCTTACAGTGTCACAGACATAACAGGAAAGCAAAGCCAGTGTGTATGTCCAGGTTAGACACAGGCAGTGCTCAAACAGATCGAAATGTCTAACTCTAGACATAGGAATTTTCTCCTAAAACCTTGCCAAGATAACGCATGCTATCTTCAGCCTCTTGGTATAGTTAAGGATGGATGAAATACATATTATAGTCTCTCTTGGAATTAGAAACAACTTTAAAGACTACAGCAAAATAAAGAGGGTACTTCAAAGAAAATTCTTGAGCTTTTCTCAATATGCAAATGTTAATGCCAGAACTCTAATACAGAAACACCTCCCCTTTCTCCCGCTCCCCCACTATTTAATTACTTTTTCTTGGTAAGGGTTGGTATACTAACTAGACACCTTAAGCTGTGGCAAGACGTTTATTGTTTCATGTTACCTTCTCATAGCTTTAAAGAAAAAAGAACCGAAATATTTATTTACTTTCGTTTTTAAAGTTTAGAGCCCTTTTAACAGACTCAGCAATCAATGAGAACAAATATAAACATTCTCATCTACTCCAATAACAACCAAACAACTGTCTTAGAATCCTGGTCCACATCACTATAGCCATAACTAATTGACCTTCAGCAAGTTACTTACTCTCCCTGACCTCCATAGAAGAGGATAATGATGGTGCTTACCTCATAAGGTTAAGGGATGAGAACTAAATATGTCAATATATATAAAGAGTATAAAGTAGTATCTAGTAGAGAGTATGTGCTATATAACTATCGGCTATCATTGTTGCTGTTATTAAAATAGTATGAGTCTAACAAGGTGGAAAAGTGGGAAAAGAATGGATTTTAGAGTCATTTGATAATGTGCCCAACACTCACTGTGTAACCTTGGGCAAGTTACTTAACCTTAGAAAAGTTATTTCATCCTTTGTGAAAAGGAGTAAATAATAACTACTTATGGCAGTTTGAGGATTAATAAAAGACAGTGTTTGTAAAACAAATTGCACACAGAAGCAATCAATAAATAATAGTAATTATTATCACCATCACCCAGCTTCTCCCCAAACAATAAGGAATTCTTCTGCCCTCTGTAGAAATCACACATTTTACTTTGAGTTCTTCAAGAGAAACCAGAAAGATGCAAATTTTCTTGCATTGAAAACCACTAGACAAGGGAGAACTTTCCTTCATTCCAAAAAAGGAGAAGTAGGAGAAAGGTGTATTTAACTAAAGTTTTTGCCAAATCCAATCCTCTGACAAAAGAATGATTCTCTTGTTAGAGGTCTAGGTCAGAACATATCAACAAAGCAGTTTCATCATTATGCACTTTTCATTTTAAGAGCAGTCACCTCATGTTGTTGCTTTACTAATGGATCAGTGATTCTTCTGTACTGGAATGGCTTTTTATTTGACACTTGCAAAAATAAAACTAGACCTTAGATTAAAGTTGGTGGATTGAATATTAGAGGAATGGCAGGAAAGGAATATAAAAAGGTATAGACATACTGAGAAAAAAATTGGAAAAGATACCAACAAAACTTTGGATGTTAGAAAGCAGGTGGATGAATCGGTAACTGATTTAGCATGAACAAAGCAGAAACCTCACTCAGAAGCAGGCTGACTGGTAGTAGCTCAGGAATGGGAAACACTGGGTATTACCAAAAATGACAGTAGAAGTGAGGCTGAAAAGAGAAGGACTGATTGAAAATCTCTTTAAGGAGACATTAAGTTTTAGGAGGAGAGGAGTTTTTAAGAGTTCACTCAACAGAAACCCACTGTGAGCTTTCCTATACAACATCTTAAAGCACATCAGGGACAGGCATAGAAAAATAACAGTATGAATTTACTCCACTCATGAATGTCTGTCAAATGAATGAATGTATCCATGTATTGTCATGAGTTGAATTCTATAACTCAAATTAAGTAGGTTTATTTCTAATACACTGCTATATGGTATAAACTTTCTTGATATGGAAAGTTTATAAATGGACTCATAAACTATATAACTAACACCCCAAGTCTATTTTTGTCCCACTAACTGATTTGACGTTGATATTGCTGTTTCCCACAATTGTCTTAATTATCCCATCATAGAGTTATAGCTTCAGCTTTCCTTTTTTAATCTATTTTTTATATTACTTGGAAAGTAATCAATAAACACAGAACTAGAAATACCAGCAGTTAAAGGAGGAAATAAAATGAAAAAAACATCTCCGTTCACTACTACCATTCTCACTCCTCAGAGGTAAACTTTCTTCTCTATTTCTGACGTCAGTTATTCAGTGTTACCTCCAAAACTTTAAATTATCTGTTTAGACCTCTATTTCTTCTGTAATTAGAGTTACAGATTTGTTAAGGAAAATCCAGTATTTTCCTCCCTATGAAAGATATACAATTTAGCTCATTTACACTACATCCTTTAAAGTTTTTCTTAGCTGTGTTTTTATCTTTAGTTCTTCTGTACATTACCTTTCTAAAGCTGAATAATAATTATAATCTCTACTTGATCCATTACTTTAGATTGTATCTCTGTAAAATGAGAAAGTCAGTATCCATACTTCCTTCCACCTCCATGCATCCCCTTCCCTATCTAATTCTAAGGACCAATGAATGAATGGAAAGAACAAATATGAATGAGGAGTCAGGGAAACTTAATTTTTTTAAGTTCTAGAAATCACTATTAACTGTTTACACAAGGAGCTACCCCAAGTGAGGGCAAAGCAAAGCCTGCCATTCCCACTGTCAGTATCTACTATTAATGTTATGAGTTATTTTTTCTCTCAACAAGCACCTCTAATTTGTCAATATCTACCATTTAAAAATTTTTATATTCTTTGAGCACACATTTCCACTTTAGGGAATAGAACTTGCAAACGCATTCAAAATTATGTGTACAAGGATATTCACTGCAGTACACTTTGTAATACAAAATTACAAATAACCCAAACATGTATCAATAAGGAATTGAATAAATAAATTCATATATCTGCACACTAAAATGATGAATGAGCATTAAAAAGGTTGCCATTAATACATACATGTAATCCCCTGGAAAATATAGGATACATATTATTAAGTAAGAAAATAAAGTTGTAAAAATTATATGTATAGTATTAACCTACTTTCCTAAAAATTAAAGTATTAGATCTGCATAGAAAAAAAAAACTAGAGTAATATACAAAGTTAACTAGTTATTGCTGAGGAAGGAGAATACAGAGGACTTGGAATTAATATACCATACATTTTTGAATTGCTTGAATATTCTAAGGCCAGAATATATTAGCTTAACAATAACAAAGAAACAATAAAAACCTTAAAAAGTAATATACTAACAATAAACTATCTTTAAACATTTTCTGTTTTTCCTGGCTCATGTTCACAATGACTAAATACTAATCTCCCCAGCTATTTCTGGAGTTCCTGGGACAGAACCTCTCTCCTAAATGATTTAAAGAAACTAAAGAGCCATGCTGGAATGAAAAGAAAAGCAGAAAAAAATTTTTTAAAAATTTGGGTGGGGCTTCTGTTAGTTCTTCTAGATTTACCCATGTTCTCTCCTTGAGAACCTATCCAAGAGCAAATGCTAGTCTAGATGGACCACAGATCTAAGCTTAGGCAGTAATTCTGAGGAACTCAAATAACAGTTGAACATAGTAATCCATTTTATAAAGCACAGTTTTTCCTTGTGCTTTAAACCAAATGAATACTGGTGGTTACAAAAATTTTATTCCTAGAAGATTAAAAAAAAAAACCCCTTTATTCATCAATCTCAATTTTATTCTCAAAGCACTCAATTCTGATGAATACAGTACCTCAGGACCAACAAAATGAAAACCAGGTGTGATAATCACTAAATTGACATAATAATTCTGACTGAATGTCATAAGTACAAAAGATGAATAACTAAACATAAGGTCATTCCCAAACACATGATATTTTTGGTTTCCACCAGAACCTATTCCACAATCACAATAAAATCAATTATAACAATAAACGATGATAACAACTGGGAAGCTAACTGTTATATATTACTTACTGCATGCAAGGTACAGTTCTACTTGCATTTGTTAACTTTTCAGTCCTGAAAGATAATCTATGAGCTATATTCATTACATTTTCCCCATCTTGCAGATGAGGGAATTGAGGCTTACTGATGTTAAGTAACTTGCCAAGGTGGTAGAGTTTAATATATAGAAACCCAAGCATTCTGGATCCAAAGTTCATGCTCTTAACTGGCATTCAGAATGAATCCTTGAGGAATGAGCAGAAAAATATCTTGTCCACCAAATAGCAAGCCCTAGAGCAAGACTATAATTATAAAGTAAACATCCCCAGATATGGCTTAAGGATAGAATGCTGTAGCTTATCCAATGGTCACTCAAAATCTTTCACACCCACACAATATTTAAAAGCCACGAACTATATTCTAGGGTATAGCCAAATGCCTAACATTTCTAACTCATGGTGATGGTTGTCTATTTATTGGTCAGGAGGGAAGTAATTTATTGCAGAGTAAACAATGAAGTGTGCACAATACCTAGCTATATCATGTTAACAGTCATGGTAAAAAAGAATTGAAACATGGACATTTCAGGTTTTATAGCTACTTCTTCAATCTATATTCACTTATATAAAGATGTCACAGTCCGGGCCTGGTCCTCTGTTCTCTGGGGGCCCCTGCCGGGCCACGTGGTTCCTAGGGGTGTAGGAGGGAGGCGGGGGGGGGGGAAGAGGAAGGGCAGGCAGGGAGGGGCTCTCCGGGATCGGAGGATCAGGGGAGGTGCGGAGGGCCTCCAGAAAGTGGGCATAGAGGGAACATACCTCAACGTAATAAAGCCCATATAAGACAAACCTACAACTAACATCATATTCAACAGTGAAAAGCTGAAAGCATTTCCTCTAAGACCAGGAACAAGACAAGGATGCCCACTCTCACCACTCTTATTCAACATAGTTTTGTAAGTCCTAGCCATGGCAATCAGAGAAAAAAAAGAAATAAAAGGAATAGAAATTGGAAAAGAAGAAGTAAAACTGTCACTGTTTGCAGATGACATGATACTATACATAGAAAATCCTAAAGATGCCACAGAAAACTACTAGAACTAATCAATGAATTTGGTAAGGTTGCAGGATACAAAATTAATGCACAGAAATCTCTTGCATTCCTATACACTAACAATGAAAAATCAGAATGAGAAATTAAGGAAACAATCCCACTTACCACTGCAACAAAAAGAATAAAATACCTAGGAATAAACCTACTGAAGGAGGCAAAAGGCTTGTACTCAGAAAACTATAAAACACTGATGAAAGAAATCAAACATGACATAAACAAATGGAGAAATATACCATGTTCTTGGATTGGAAGAATCAATATTGTGAAAATGACTATACTACCCAGAGCAATCTACAGATTCAATGCAATCTCCAACAAATTACCAATGGCATTCCTCAGAGAATTAGAACAAAAAATTTTACAATTTGTATGGAAACACAAAAGACCCCGAATATCCAAAGCAATACTGAAAAAGAAAAACGGAGCTGGAGGACTCAGGCTCCCCAGCTTCAAACTATACTACAAAGCTACCGTAATCAAGACAGTATGGTATGGCACAAAAACAAACATAGATGAATGGTACAGGATAGAAAGCCCAGAGATAAACCCACACACATATGGTGACCTAATTTATGAAAAAGGAGGCAAGAACATACAATAGAGAAAAGACAGACTCTTCAATAAGTGTTGCTGGGAAAACTGGACAGCTACATGTAAAAGAATGAAAATTAGAACACCACCTAACACCAATCACAAAAATAAACTCAAAATGGATTAAAGACCTAAATGTAAGACTGGACACTCTAAAACTCTTAAGAGGAAAACACAGGAAATACACTCTTTGACATAAACCAGAGCAAGATCTTCTTTGACCCACCTCCTAGAGTAATGAAAATAAAAACAAAAATAAACAAATGGGACCTAATTAAACTTAAAAGCTTTTGCACAGCAAAGGAAACCATAAACAAAATGAAAAGACAACCCTCAGAATGGGAGAAAATATTTGCACATGAAGCAACGGACAAAGGATTAATCTCCAAAATATACAAACAGCTCATAGAGCTCAATATCAAAAAATCAAACAACCCAATAAAAAAATCGGCGGAAGACCTAAATAGACATTCCACCAAAGAAGACATACAGATGGCTAAGAGGCACATGAAAAGCTGCTTAACATCACTAATTATTAGAGAAATGCAAATCAAAACTACAATGAGGTGTCACCTCACACTGGTCAGATGTTCAGAATGACCATCATCAAAAAATCTACAAACAATACATGCTGGAGAGGCTGTGGGGAAAAGGGAACCCTCTTGCACTGTTGGTGGGAATGTAAATTGATACAGCCACTATGGAGAACAGTATGGAGGTTCCTTAATAAACTAAAAATAGAACTACCATATGACCCAGCAATCCCACTACTGGGCATATACCCAGAGGAAACCATAATTCAAAAGGACACATGTACCCCAGTGTTCATTGCAGCGCTATTTACAATAGCCAGGACATGGAAACAACCTAAATGTCCAATGACAGATGAATGGATAAAGAAGATGTTGTAAATATATACAATGGTATATTACTCAGTCATAAAAAGGAACGAAATTGGGTCATTTGTAGAGATGTGGATGGACCTAGAGTCTGTCATACAGACTGGCATACAGTGACATAAGCCAGAAAGAGAAAAACAAATATCGTATATTAACGCTTATTTGTGGAATCTAGAAAAATGGTACAGATGAACCTATTTGCAGGGCAGGAATAGAGACTCAGACATAGAGACTGGACATGTGGACACGGGGGGGTGGGGAGGGTGGGACGAACTGGGAGATTAGGTTTGACATAAATACACTACCGTGTGTAAAACAGATAGCTAATGGGAACCTGCTGTATATAGCACAGGGAGCTCGGCTCGGTGCTCTGTGATGATCTAGATGGGTGTGATGGCGGGGGGGTGGGAGGGAGGTCCAAGAGGGAGGGGATATAGCTGGTTCACTTCATTGTACAGCAGAAACTAACACACAATATTGTAAAGCAATTGTACTCCAATAAAAAAATAAAAAATCAAAAAAATTTTTAAAAAAAGATGTCACAGTTAAAGACATTTAAAACTCAAATTATCTGGAGAAAAGAGTCATATAAAATTTATTTTCAGAAACTGATATTCAGCCTTTTGCTATCAGAGTTGATTGCTCTTATATGTAAACTTCATTTTAGTTTTTGCACGTTTGAAAATACAAAGACTGACATTTAAAGCCTGTGTAATGTGTCATTAAAAAGAAATTCAAATGGGGGGCTTCCCTGGTGGTGCAGTGGTTGAGAATCTGCCTGCCAATGCAGGGGAAACGGGTTCGAGCCCTGGTCCGGGAAGATCCCACATGCCGCGGAGCAACTAGGCCCGTGAGCCACAACTACTGAGCCTGCGTGTCTGGAGCCTGTGCTCCGCAACAAGAGAGGCCGCGATAGTGAGAGGCCCGTGCACCACGATGAAGAGTGGCCCCCGCTTGCCGCAACTAGAGAAAGCCCTCGTACAGAAACGAAGACCCAACACAGCCAAAAATAAATAAATTAATTAATTAATTAAAAAAAATTCAAATGGGAACATTTCTACTTTGTCAGGAATATATAGTTTGTTAGGATAGTGGCTATACTAACTGCTTACAAGTTTATTTTGAGTACTAAATATATCATGAACTGTTGAGTATATTACAAGGGAAGAGATAAAGCTGAACCAGGGCCGGAGAATTTGTTCTGATCCCAATGAGGCCAGGCAACTAGAATGTTAAAGGAAAACCATGCAGTTTTCCAAAAAGCTGCTTTATTGAGGTATAATTGACATGTAATAACTTGTACATATCTAAATTGTACAAACTAATAAGTTTTGGTATATGTATATACCCAGGAACCATCATCATAATCAAGATAACGAACATATCCATCACCTCCAAAAGTCTCCTTGTGTCCCTTTTTTTAAATTTAATTTTTATTTTATATTGGAGTACAATTTACTTACAATTGTGTTAGCTTCAGGTGTATAGCAAAGTGATTCATCTATACCATATACATATATCCATTCTTTTTCAGATTCTTTTCCCATATAGGTTATTACAGAATATTGAGTAGAGTTCCCTGTGCTGTACAGTAGGTTCCTGTTTCCTATGTCCCTTTGTAATCCTTTCCACTTACTCCCCTACTCCTGCATCTGCCCAACCAGACAAGCACTAATCTACTTCCTGCCATTAGAGATTATTTTGATTTTCCTAGTGTTTTATATTAATGGAATTATAGTATGTAATCTTTTAAGTCTGGATTCTCTAACTTAGCTTAATTATTTTAACATCTATCCTTGTTGCATGTATCAGTAGTTCCCTCTCATTGCCAAGTAGTATTCCATTACATAAGTATACCATAATTTATCAGTGCACCTGCTAATGACATCTAGGATGTTTCAAGTTTGGGGCTATAAAAAATAAAGCTGTAAAAATTAGTGAGTGGATATATGCTTTTACTTCTTCTGGATTAATACCTCGTAAAATGGATGGAGCATATAGTAAGTGTATGTTTGGCAGTTTCTTAAATAAACTTTTGTAAAGTTGTACAATTTTACATTCCTATCAGCGGTGCATGAGAGTTACAGTTCCTCCACATCTTTGTTTGACAGGGCAAGCTTTTAACATTTTGACCAACAGCCAAATGTTGAATAGGTGTGTAGTGGTATGTTATTATGATTTTTATGTTCATTTCCCTAATTACTAATGATATTGAGCATCTTTTCAAGGTGCTTATTTGCCATCTGTACATCTTCTTTCATGAGGTATCTGTCCAAATATTTTTCCCATTGTTTTAATTCAGTAGTTTGTTTCCTTGTTACTGTGTTTTATGAGTTCTTTATGTATTCTGGATGAATTCTTTATCAAACATACTTTTAAAAGTATTTATTTATTTGGCTGCTCCAGGTCTTAGTTGTGGCATGTGGGATCTTCGTTGCGGCATGCAGGATCTTAGCTGCGGCATGCGGACTTTTTTTTTTTTTTTTTTACAAAAATTGATATACTTTATTTTTTAGAGAAGTTTAAGTTCACAGAAAATTGAGCAGATAGTACAGAGTTACCATATACCTCCTTTCTCCCAACCTCAGTCTCTACTGTTATTAACATCTTACATTACTATGGTGCATTTGTTACCGTAGCTGAACTAATGTTAATACACTGTTACTAATTAAACTGCATAGTTTACGTTACGGTTCACTGTTATATTGAAAGTTCTATGGTTTTGACAAATATATAATGACAGTTATCCACCATCACAGCATCATAAATAGTTCACCGTGTAAAAATCACCTCTGCTACCTATTAATTCCTTCCCTGAACTCCTAACAAAGAGTGATCTCTTTACTAGTAATCTTTTTACTATCTCTAAGTTTTGTCTTTTCCAGAATGTCATATAGGTGGGATTATATACCATGTAGCATTTACTGACTGACTTCTTTCACTAAGCAATATGCTTTTTATGTTCCTCCATGCCTTTTGTGTCTTGATAGCTTATTTCTTTTTATTGCCTATTAACATGCTCTGGAAGCACCACAATTTACTTATCCTCTCACCCTTTGAAGAACATCTTAGTTAATTTTAATTTTTTCAAATTCTGAGTAAAACATTTATGAACATTTATGTGAGGGTTTTTGTGTGGACATGTTTTCAGCTCATTTGAGTAAATATTTTGGAGCATGATTGCTGGATCATATGGTTGAGACTATATTTCATTTTTTTAAAAACTACCAACCTGTCTTTCAAGGTGGCTGTGTCGTTTTGCATTCCCACCACCAACGAATGAGAGTTCCTATAGCTTCACTTCCTCACCAGTATTTGGTGTTGTCAATGTTTGTAGATGTTCTTTAGCAAATTGAGAAAGTTACCCTCTATTACTAGTTTGCTAACATTTTTATAATACAGTGATGTTGCATTTTGTCAAATGCTTTTTCTACATCAATTGATAGAATCATGATTTTTATTCTGCATCCTGTTGACAAGATGTATTACATTAATTGATGTTTGAACGTTGAACCAACCTTGCCTACTTGAAATAAATCCCACTTGGCCATGATGTATATAATTTTTTATTCATTGTTGGATTTGATTCACTAATATTTTGTTGAATATTTTTGCATATGTTTATGAGATACTGGTCTGTATTTTTCTTTTCTTATAAAGTTGTTGCTTGGTTTTAGTATTAGAGTAGTGCCGGCCTCATAGAATGAGTTGGAAATTGTCATTCATCACTGCTGGGAGAGTAACACATCTATGATTCTATGGAGTGAAGGCAATGGGAGCCCCATATTTGGTAAATCTTCTGGATTCTGTCCTAGGTGCTTACTCTCTTGGCTGATTTGTATCTGTATCCTTTCCTTGTCATAAACCATGTAATAAAATTATAACCATGATTTTTAACAGCTTTCAGTTATTCTTGGAGTCTTTCCAGTGAATTGTCAGTGAATTGATTTGGGGAATCCACTGAACTTGCAATTGGTGTCAGAATGAGGGCAATCTTGGGGACTGTTCTCTCTAACTTTGCAGTGGGCCTAAACTCTATACACCTTTTTTTTCATGTAAAAGCATTTTTTTTAATTAAACATACATATATTTAAGGTGTAAAGCATGATTATTTTATATGTATAGCTTAATGATTGACACAGTCAAGCTAATTTTCATATCTTCCCACACAGCTACCATTTGTGTGTGTGTGTGTGTGTGTCTGTGTGTGTGTGTGTGTGATGAGACAACCTGAAATCTACTCTCATAGCAAATTTCTGGTATTCAACACAGCATTATTAACCACAGTCACCGTGCTGTACATTAGCTCTCTAGACATTCATTTTACATAACTGCAACTCTGTGCCCTTTGTCCAGCATCTCCCTGTTTCCCTACCTCCCTGCCCATGGTAACCACTGCTCTACTCTCTGCTTCTATGTATTCGACTTTTAAAAACTGCCCACGTAAGTAGGATCATCTTTTTGTTTATGCCTACCTTACTTCACTTATAATATTCTTTTTATTTCTCTTTTGGCTTAAACAACATTTATTTCTCAAAGTTCTTGTCAATATCTGTGAGTCTACTTCTATTTGTTTTATTCACTACTTCACTGTATATTTTAGATTCCACATATAAATGATATCATACAGTATTTGTCTTACTCTGTTTGACTTATTTCACTTAGCATAATGCCCTCCAAGTCCATCCATGTTGCTGCAAATGGTAAAGTTTCATTCTTTTTTATGGCTGAGTAATATTCTATTGTGCATATATACCAGAACTTCTTTATCCATTCATCTGTTGATGGACACTTGGGTTGCTTCCATGTCTTGGCAATTGTAAATAATGCTGCTATGAACATTTGGCTGCATGTATCTTTTTGAATTAGTGTTTCTGTTTATTGTTTATTGTTTTATTTGTTTATTGTTTTATTGTTTATTTGTATATACCAAGGAACAGAGTCGCTGGGTCATATACCAGTTCTATTTTTAGATTTTTGAGAGACTTTCATATACTCCACAGTGGCTGCACCAATTTACATTCCCACCAACAGTGTAGGAGGGTTCCCTTTTCTCCACAACCTCACCAACATTCGTTATTTGTGTTCTTTTTTATTATAGGTATTCTGACAGGTGTGAGATGATATAGAGACTACTACAAACAACTACATGCCAACAAAATGAACAATGTAGAAGAAACGGACAAACTCCCAGAGAGGCACAATCTCCCAGGGTGAACCAAGAAGAAACAGAATATATGAACAGACCAATCACCAGTAATGAAATTAAATCAGTAATTTAAAAACTCCCAACAACCAGAGGTCCAGGAACAGACGGCCCCACAGGCGAAATCCACCAAACACTCTGAGAAGAGCCAACACCCACCCCTGTCAAACTACTCCAAAAGTTTCAGAGGAAGGAACACTTCTGAACTCATCCCACGATGCCAGCATCGCCCCAGTTATCCAAAACTTGTATTTGTCAAAAAGTTCTTTTTATGAATCTTCTTGAAGATCTTTATTTTACAAGAGCATCAGAGTAAAACAATAATTGTTCTCATCACCCTCTTGGGCATTAGCACAAGGTGGGAATCAGCTGCATTCTTTATTTATCCCTCTGATTTTTCTGGAACTTTTCCTTCAAGGAGAAATCTCTGGGTTCTGCGGAAACTGTGAGTGGTAACCATCAGGTAAATCTGAGACCAGACCAAGTTCAACCAAAGTTGTGATACTTATTTCCCTTGTAGGATTCCACATGGTATTAAGAGGCACTGTGGGAAGAGCATATTAGTAACTGCCATGTCTTGGGTCCTGTGGATTACCTCTGCCCAGGGAGAAATTCCAATAGCAGGTATGGGTGACACATCCTCTTCCTTAGCAGATAGCAGCCTGGGAACTTGTGACACTTTGACCTCCACATGGAAAAATCCCTTCTTTTTGTGAATAAAGGTGGCCTTGGAGGTCCAGATTTCAGGGAACTGACCCGCGGTCCCCAGGAGGGTTGTGGCTTCGACCGGTGGGGCCCCTCCAGAGCCGGCAGCGTCGTGAGGCCGCCCTGCCCTGGGGCTGCGGGGCAGCCAGCATGCAGACTTCTTAGTTGCGCATGCGGACTTCTTAGTTGTGGCACGCATGCGGGATCTAGTTCCCTGACCTGGGATCGAACACCGGCACCCTGCATTGGGAGCACAGAGTCTTACCCACTGGACCACCAGGGAAGTCCCTATCAAATATTTGTATTCCAGATGTTTTCTCTCAACCTGTGGCTTGTCTTTTCATTCTTTTAACAGGGTCTTTTGAAAAACAGAAGTTTTACATTTTGATGAAGTCCAATCTCAACTGGTTCTTTTATGGATTAAGCTTCTGGTGTTGCAGCTAATAAATTTATAACTGATTGCAAAGATTTTCTCCTGTTTTTATTGGGGGGGGGAGTTTTATAGTTTTAGGTTTTCATTGTTAAAAAGCAGACAACTGGCTCAAAATGAAGTCACTTGTCCAAAACCCAGGTCACCAAACTGAGACTTAATACCTAACTTTTACAGTTTCAACCTTTCCCAGGAGAGGACTCTTAATCCAGTCAATCCAAAATTACCTGTGAGGGGACTTCCCTGGTGGCACGGTGGTTAAGAATCCGCCTGCCAATGCAGGGGACACGGGTTTGAGTCCTGGTCTGGGAAGATCCCACATGCTGCAGAGCAACTAAGCCCGTGCGCCACAACTACTGAGCCTGAGAGCCACAACTACTGAAGCCCATGTGCCTAGAGACCGTGCTCCTCAACAAGAGAAGCCACCACAACGAGAAGCCTGAGCGCTGCAACGAAGAGTAGCTCCCGCTCACCGCAACTAGAGAAAGCCTGCGTGCAGCAGTGAAGACCGAACGCAGCCTAAATAAATAAATAATTTATTAAAAAAAATTATCTGTGAGGTACTGCACCTGATAGATCCCTGCCCTTCCCCAAAGGATGGTGACCTTGCCTGAAACAATGCACTCTTTACTAGTAACTTTCTTGTCCTTCTCCCTTCTGCCTATAAGAGTCTTCCATTTTGTATAGCTCCTCAGAGCTCCTTTCTATTTACTAGAAGAGATGCTGCCCAATTCATGAATTGTTGAATAAAGCCAATAAGATTCTTAAAATTTACTTGGTTGAATTTTGTTTTTTAACAACATTTAGGTCTATGATCCATAAGACATGATTTAATGGGAATACTCTACCTAATGCCCCAAGAATTATGAATTTTATCCCTCTGGTTGACAGGAACAGTTACTATTCCCAGTTGTTATTTTACTAATATGAATTCTAAAATGGAATGGTCACTTTCTCTGAAAAGTTCCTATCACCTGTTCCTCACCAATTAGGTTTTCCTTGTTAGTTGGAATTAACTCAAAATAATAGTACTTCTCACTACCTCCTTCCCTTCATTTAGACCAGTCAAACATCATTACATATTCCAAATTGACAACAGTGAGTGTTCTAGCATATACCCAATATTATATATTTGGAGCCCCTATTGCTATCTTATTTCTATGCCAACCTTTACTTTTTTTTTAGGGCAGCATCATCTACTTCCTATTCTGTGGACTCCCACAATTATATCACTTCCATATTTCTTTCCTATTGTCTTTACCCAAATGCTTTTAACTGTGATTCCACCTGAAGAATAGAAAGGTTTCTTTATTCTTAAATTCTTAAATCACTTGGAAGTATGAGCTGGCATTGATTTAGACCTGATTTAAAGGCCCAATTTATATTTCTCAGTCTGCTCATATAATGGCTACAGTTTATGACTATGATAGACACAAGGGCTTCTCTAAGATGCTTCAGTTCAATTCTAAGGTTTCTAAGTCTCAAGAAGCATATTGATAGGCATTCATGCAATCTTCTTTCAGGGCAATACTAGCCTGGAGCTTTGGGGGAGAAAGAAATCTGTGGTTAAAGGCTCAGATGCAACTTTGAGATCATACTCTTGAAGAAATGCGCAAAGCAAATCCAAAAAGAAAAAAAAACAGTGGCAAGGATCAAGAGGAAAGAAGATTAGGTGCTCTAGCCTACAAGAAATTGAAATGGTTCCATTTGGCAAAAGAATAGGTGTGTAGTACACCACATTTCCATTAATCTCTAAGTGATCTAATGATCAAAAAAAAAGCCAGTAAAGAGACTAGACATAAGAAAAATTAAAAACAGATTAAAAATTCCAAGTCTGAATGGTGACTGACGCATACCCAGATGCAGAAGAGAGTTAACGTAGCAGGCTTGAGACTGCTCTCCTTAGAACAGCCTACTTACAAGGCTGGCCCTTGGATGGCATTTTGGGAAATTGGATTTGGGGAGTATGCCCACCATCTCCTAAGTGATAAGGATATTTTATTGTGCCTAAATTGTTTATACAAGCAATATGGTTTATGCTGAACAAAACTGGTACATGCTAGACAGAGGGTGTCAACATGACCAGCTTCCAATGAAGACCTTGGGCACTGAGTCTCTAATGAGCTTCCCTGGTATAGAGCACTTTACATGTTTCATAATTAGATGCTGGAGGAATTAAGGGTGTAAGATAAGTTAGCAGGTCCCCTGACAAAGAGAACCAGGAATGGCTTTCTTGACATAAGAGAAGCCATTTCGGCCTAAGTCATTTTGTTATCTAAGCCCAGCCATAATGCCTGCCCTTGAACAGGTCTCAGTAATTAATGATCTTAAGGGAACAAAGGAATGCAGAAACAGAGAAAAGGCAGTCAAACAATAGTGCAGTGATGAAGCAGTGTCCCAGTTCCTCCTCAAGGGATATACATAATTATATATCTTTGAGTTCTGCAGGAACTAAGGTCCCCACCCAGGTGGAGGATGGAATGATGATGTGGACCTTCCTGACTTCAATCGACTAAAGCTTGGACTCTGTCGACCTTTGCTCCAATTCTCCTGTGCTCAAGCTCCTTCATGAATATGCATGTACCCTTAGCTTAAAACTTGCCCAATTTTGCTGTTCAGTGAGACACTGCTTTGGTCAAGATCTCTGGTGTTCTCCTTCCTTGCTGCAAGTAATAATAAACCCTTCCTTCTCTTGATCTTTGGCTTGATTGTGTCTACTGGCTCAACACCCACCAAGAGGTGAACCCAGTTTTCGGGTAACAAGTGAATCTGGTGTGACTCCACTTCGACAAAATTCTTATAAGGTTGTACATGATTTTCTCCAGACTTCACCCCATGTAACTTTTCCCGTTGTTGATTCTGCTTTGTATCCTTTCACTGTAATAAATCTTAGCTGTGAATATGACTATATGCAGAGTCTAGTAGGCCCTCCTACTAAATCACCAAATCACCTAGTGGGGGTGGTCATGGGAACCCTGATACACTCAGTTTCTGAGTTTAATAGATTAATATGGTCCCTTGCTTTAAAAATAAAAAAGAGTGATATGAAGGTGGCACATAGTTCCAGCTGGGTGTGAGTGCTGTGAGAACTCAGGCAAATGCTGAGAGAAGAGGTGCCGAGCAAGAATCATTCATGTAGCAGAGTGAGGATAGATGGAAAAACAGCAGTCACTCAGCCTGCCAAGCAGGTGGCTTTCATCAAACACTTACTTCATGCCCAAGGCAGAGCAAAATGTTTAAGCCTACACATCTTTTGAGAACTCTGAGCACTGTGCAAAGATTTAAGCCACACAGAGCCATAGATTTGCAAATCAACAAAGCATTAAACTTAAAAAATTAATACTTTGACTCAGTCTGGAAGGAGAAATGAAGTTACCAACATGGTTAGCTATCCACCTAGAACAGTATTACCTCCCAATGCCAATGTAAGGCCTTACTGATACACAGTGAAAGACAGGAACAATGGACTGAGAGGTTCAGTGCTTAAATAGTGCTGTATTGGGGAAGACACACAGGTTACCACTTATGTTCATACCTCCTTCTAGCCTATTCTCTTAACATGTTGCCTCCATAAGTAGCATATTTATATCTGACTGATTAAAAAGCATGCCTATCACTGTTTAAAAAGCTATTAAAATAACCAGGAAGATACCATAGTCTAGAGAGTATCTATCAGAGCTTTCTGTTAATCAGTACACTGGTTGAAATGAAATAAATTTACTTAGCAATACAGAAATCATTCATATAGTATGGGAGATTACGATCATATAACAACACCAGTAAAACACTGAACTCCAAATCCTAAACTAATCTGACTGCTCCAGTCTCAGAGATTTCCTCCTGCTCAATATTCTTAAGATTTAGCATCACAAAAGTTAGAGCAGGGAAAGAACCTTACATAACATCAGGTCTGTTCACATTTGATAAAACAGACTTAATGTAACCCTCCTGTGGCATTTAGAATAGAATATTTTGCATTGTTTTCTTGTCCATCAAACTATCCATCTTTCCTTCTCTTCTTTCCTCCTTTTCCTCCCTATGTATCATCCGTTAAGTCTCTTTAATCAGAGTAAGTCATTAAAAGGGAAGTCTTGCATCTACTTTGGGTTTTTGGTGGCAAATGCTGTAAACTGTAAAATGAAGACTTGCAGTAATTATACTTAATTTTGACATTGAAATTTTCATTGTGTTTGATTCATTATTATCCAATAATAAATTTTTCTACTAGTATAAAGTTATAACATATGCAATAACATATCAGAGAATCTTTCTGAAAAGGACGGATCTTACTTAAGCTAACAAGTCCAGCCATATTCCTCTCTTTAAATAATCAGCTTATTGATTATGGGAACTTATAAACTTCTCATATCCAGGCACTAATCACCACTCCCGAACTGCACTATTTACTAGCCATGTGTGCCTACTGAAATTACACTAATTAAAATGAAAAGTCCAGTCTCATTACCCGCATTTCAAGTGCTCAATAGCCACACTGATGATGTGTTACCATGTTGGAGAATGCACACTAAGAACAGTTCCATCAGCACAGAACTGATGGGACAGAACTGCTCTAGGAGTCGTTCTACTTGTTCTATTAATAGGGTACTTGGATTTACAACAGATTTCTCAGTCTCTCTGTTTTACTTATATTCCATGATGTGCCTAATCCAGAGGCTTTCTATCATGAAAAACAGTAAGCATATATGTATCTTTACATATAAAAAATCATAGTTATAAAAATAGAGTATTTAAAGTAGCCATATCATAGAACTTTAAAACTATTATTTCTCTAAAAGATACAGGATTGGCCAGTGATTCGGACTGAGATGGACAAATGCTTTAATTGGTCTTAAACATTTTTTTTAATTGGAAAAGTTATTTAGAAACTATCATTTGGGTGAAGGTGGTCAAAAAGGACAAACTTTCACTTACGAGATAAGTTCTGAAGATGTAATGTACAACATAATATGGTTAACGAGACCATCTGTATATTCAAAAGTTGATAAGAGAGTAGGTGCTAAAATTTCTCATCGCAAGAAAAAAATGTAACTACGTGAGGTGATGAACGCTAACTAAGCTTACTGTGGTAATCACTTGGTAATATATACATATATCAAATCATTACGATGTACATCTTAAATTTATAGTATTTTTATGTCATTTATATCTCAATAAAACTGGAAAAAAGAGAGTAAGAGAAAAAAGGGAAACAATAGCAAACAACGAAAAAGCGTAAAAATAAGGTACATTAACACTCATATGCCCTTTACCCAGATTTACATACTGTTTATAATCATACCCCATTTTATCATTTGCACATTCAGATATTTGCACACATACATATGTAATATTTTTCTGAAGTATTTGAGAGTAACTTACATATATCATGACCATTTATCCCTAAATACTTCACTGAACATTGCTTATGAACAGGAATTTTCTTACATATATAACTACAGTACAGTTATCAATTTCATAAACTTTATCTCACTTATCATCCACATTATGATTTTATCAGTTGACCTAATAATATTTTTATACTATATTCCTCTCAACATGGTTAGACACTGCATTTAGTTTTCATATCTCTTAATTCCCTTTTAATCTGAAATATTGCCATAGCCTTTGTCTTTTATGACATATCCATTTTTGAAGTATACAGTTCCCTTCCTCCTTTATTTAGAAGAAAGTCTGTCATTTTGTGTTTGATGTTTCCTTGAGATTTAGATTCAGGTTGTGTACTCTCACTGGGAACACTGAATAGGTGATGTGTTCTCAGAGTTTAATGCCTGGAGACACGATCTCTCCATGCTATATAATTACTGTTTTCTTTTTCTTCCTTACAATTAATAAACAGTCTTAGGGGAAACACTTAAAGACCGTGAAAATATCCTGCTTCTCCTCCTCATGTCTCCCTAGATTTAGCAGCCACTGACGACTCTTGCTTGATTCAACCTTCTCTATGATGGTTTCAAAATAATGATTTTCCTACTTTAGCACTCCTTCCACATTTACTAGCTGACCTTGCAACATTTTACCGTAAATAACAACCCTCCTTCCTCCCCATCCACCCACATATATATGTATATATGTATCTGCCTATCTATCTATCTGTCTCTATCACTGATATCTATCTATGTCTCTATCACTGATATAGACTCATGAATGTCTATTTTCCCCCAAAAGTATATAATTAATTAATTCATTACTGTTCTTAATTATTTAGTTTATTTCAGTAAGTTCTTATTAAGTAAGATAGTTCCTATATTTGGTGATATTATTTTAAAATGAAGCAATGACTGGGTTATTAACACAATGCCAAACTGGCTGGAAGTGTCAGGCCTGATGCCTGACCATAAGAAAGTGGGGGAGGAGGAGAGGAGGGTAAGGGAAATGGAGAAGGCTGGATGGTGTGGAACTGTTCCCACATGGACATCAGACTCATGAAAGAAGGGTACCTAGAATTAAAGCAGCCATAGGCTTTCCAACTATACCTGTTAGCCGCAAATGGAAATGTCCTATTTTACATTTTGAAAATTGGCTTCCATTTAAGGGAAAACATATGGTTAATGAGTTAAGCTTCTGTGCAAGAAAGTTCCTGAGAAATTGTGATGCACAAAAAAATGGGGCTAAAATAAATATAAAAGAATGACAAAAGTGGCAGTACTAGTTGAACATGAATAGAATCAGGGCTACAATTAAATATAAAAATATGGTTATAGCTACTCTTGTAATTCAGCATCTCCACAATTAGTTTTTTCCTCACTAGGACTAAAAAGTATGCAGTGCTGTCTTGCATCCTCCTCTCCACTATCCAATTCAATCAGTGCTCAGAGATCCTAAAGAAATGTGATTTTTTCCAGTGGTTAACTTGGAGCTGTAGAAAAGGGCAGACTTGTCATTAAATAACTACCCTTGAATAACAGAAATCTCAGGAAGTAAAAAAATGAGAAGACAGCTGTTTCTGCATGTGAAAATTTAGAAATAAGTTTTCCAGCTAGGTATGTTCAAGATGACAATCATAACAATTGATTTTCAGTTTTAGAGTATGGTGTACTTTAGAGACAGAAAAAGTAGAACTGGAGTGACAATCCCACTGGTGGGAAGACAGGAAAACAGGGCTGCAGCCAGCAAGGAAAGCTTACTAGGCAATCTTCTGAGAGTTTGTGAGGTACATATGTCACTCAAGAGACAACTTTCATACAACAACTTGACTTATAAGGAGAGTTCATTGATGGTAAAAAGAGAAAAAGAGGGAGAAAAAGGTTGAGCAAGGGGCAGGAAGAGTGAAGGAGAACTGAAGGATAAAAAATAATAGAAAGTTAGAATGAAAAGGGCTAGGGTCTTTCTTCTCTTTCCTTCTACTTTCTCATTTTCTATCTGAGAAAATGGAAGATGAGAGAAATTAAATGACTGAACCAAGTCCACACAACTGAAGAGTAAGAAGAGCAAAAATTAGAACCCCAAACTCATTTTCAACCAAGCAGCTAAGGCACAACAGAAAGAGCACTGACCTTCAGATTACAAAGTCTGGGTTTGAATCTTTACTACCACTGGCTCATTCTATGTGCCTAGGCAAAGTCATGGCATTTCATGAACACTTTGAAGAAACTCATTGGCAGTCTAAGAAAAGTGAGTTAACAGAGATTTCTGTGAGTAGAGACTAGGGTAGCATTAGCAGCTAGCTGTTAAGTCAATGTTAAGAGGTCCCCAACACTGAACTCTGACATGTAAGTGGTGAGACCTATAGAAACCAGAGAGAACCTATTACCTCAGTGTACACAAGAGATAAAATTCCAAATAGTACTGAGAATATTTTAAACAGGGTGAATTTGGAAAAAATACATTTGCATTTTCTTCTCTGTTCTCTCCGCCTTTGAAACCCAACAACAAAGTTCTAGAAGTAGTAAAGGGCTAGACTCTTAGTTTCTCTCCCTAATATTGAGTTTTGAGAGTTCTTCATATATTTTGGATACATTTTTTTTTGAATTTTTGAATTTTATTTTATTTACTTATTTTTTTACAGCAGGTTCTTATTAGTTATCTATTTTATACATATTAGTGCGTAATGGGATACAATTTTATCAGATGTGTGATTTATAAATATTTTCCTAGAGTCTGTGATTTGAATTTTCATCCTCACCACAGTACCTTTAGAAGACTAGTTCTTAATTTTGATGAAGTGCAATTTATCAATTTTTCTTTTATAAATCATGCTTCTGGTATTGATTCTAAGACATTTTCCCTTTACCCAAAGCAAAAAGGTTTATTGTTTTTTTTGGTTGTTTTTTTTTTTTTTTTTAATGTTTTCTTCTAGAAGTTTCATAGCTTTAGGTTCACATTTAAGTTTAGGTACAATATATTATATATAAGTAGGTCTAACTCTGGATGCTGTATTCTGATGCATTGATCTGTTTCTCTTTACCATATTGTCTTAATTACTGTAATTTAAAAATAAGTCTTATTTGACTCTTTGGATTTTAAAATGAATTTCCAATTCAGCTGTCTATTTCTACAAAAAAAGCATGCTGGAATTTCAGCTGGTATCAGCTGAATCATTAGGTCAATTTTGGGAGAATTGACATATTAACAATATTGGTTTTCTGATCCACAAACACAGTATATCTTTCCAATATGGGCTGTTAATCTTTTGCAGAGCAGTTATCAGAGTACGGGTCACATTTATCCCTAAGTATTTCATATATTCTGATGCTATTATAAAATGGTATTTTAAAAATTTAACCATTTAAAATGTTTTTAAGTTTTAACATCCTACTTTGTTGTTAACATGTAGATATACAATTGATTTTTTAAACTTTTTGGGGTAAATACACATATGATTTTCCATCTTAACCATTTTTAAGGGTACAGTTCAGTGGTATTAAATACATTCATAATGTTGCATAACCATCACCACCATCCATCTTCATAGCTGTTTTCACCTTGTAAAACAGAAACTCTGTATGAACTAAACAACAGCCGCCCATTCCCACCCTACAGCCCCTGGCAACAACAATTCTACTTTTTGTCTCTATGATTTTGACTACTCTCAGTACCTCATATACGTGTTATACAATTAGTTTCTATAAATTGATCTTGTACCTTGCAACCTTCCTAAACTCAGAACTTCTAGTAGCTTTTTTTGAAATTACATGGAAAGTCTGTTTGTACACTTATGGTTTATGTAGACTTACATTTTGATCATGTCATCTTCAAATAAAGATAGTTTTAGTTCTTTTACAATCTGTATGTCTTTTTCATGACTTATTGCACTGGCTAGACCCTCCAATACAATGGTGAATAGAAGTGAAAGAAAAACCCTGCCTTATTCCTGATCTGTCACCATTAAAAGTATAATGCTAACTATATGTTTTTCTGAGATGTACTTAATCAGGATAAGGACATTCTCTTCTATTCTTACTTTTTGAAGCTTTTATCATGAATGGAAGTGGGTTTTCTCAAATATCTTTTTTGCATCTACTGAGATGAACATGTTTTTTCATTTTTAGACTGCTAATATGGTAAATTACACTGACTGATTTTCAAATGTTAAATCAACCTCACATTCCTGAGGTAAACACTTAGTCATAATGTATTATTAGTTATATTTTTTGAATGAAATTGCTAAAACTGTGGGGTTTTTTGCATCTATTATATCTGAGGAATATTGGTTTGCAGTGTTCTTTCCTTGTAATCCCCTTGTCTGGTTTTTTATCATAGTGTTGGCCTCATATAAGGAGTTGAGAAGAATTACCTCTTGAATTTTCTGGAAAATGTGTGTAGAATTAATACTATTTATTTCTTAAATAAATAATAATGTTTGGTAGAATTCACCAGTGAAGCCATATGAGCCTAATGTTTTCTTTGTCAGAAGGCTTTTAGCTACAAGTTCAATGACTATTATAGGGCTATCCAGTTATCTATTTCTTCTTAAGCAAGCTTTGGTAGTTTGTGTCTTTCAAGGAATTTATAAGTTGTTAAATTTATCAACAAAAAGTTGTTCATTATACATCCTTATTTTCCTTTTAATATCTGTAGAAACTGTAGTAATGTTACATATCTCATTCTTCCTGTTGGTAATTAGCATCCTCTCTTTTCTCTTTTAAATATTTATTTATTTATTTATTTTTGGCTGCGTTGGGTCTTAGTTGCAGCACGTGGGATCTTTCGTTGCGGCACACGGGCTCTTCACTGCGGCACGCAGGCTTCTCTTTAGTTGTGGCGCGTGGGCTCCAGGGTGCGCAGGCTCAGTAGTTGCAGCACGCGGGCTCCGGAGCATGTGGGCTCTGTAGTTGCGGCACGTGGGCTCTAGAGCACATGGGCTCTGTAGTTGTGGTACACAGGCTCCTAGTTGTGGCGCATGGGCTCAGTAGTTGTGGTGCATGGGCTTAGTTGCCCCGCAACATGTGGGATCTTAGTTCCCCGACCTGGGATTGAACCTGCATCCCCTGCATTGGAAGGCAGATTCTCAACCACTAGACCACCAGGGAAGTCCCACTTCTCTTTTTTTCTTGAGCAGTTTGCCTAGAGGTTTATCAACTTTATTGATCTTCTCAAAGAACCAGGTTTTGATTTCACAGACTTTTTTTTTAGTTTTCTATTTCATTGATTTCTGCTCTAATCTTTATTATTTCTTATCTTCTGCTTACTTTGAACTTAATTTTCTTATTGTAGTTTCTTAAGGCAGAAGCTGAGGTCACCTACTTGAGACCTTTCTTTTCTGATATAGATGGTTAGGCCTATATGCTTCTAAGTACGGCTTTATCTGTATTCCACAAACTTTGATATGTTTTCATTTTCATTCAGTTCAATATACTATCTAATTCCCTTTGATTTTTTTCTATGACCCATGGGTTATCTAGACTTTTGTTATTTGCTTCCAAATATTTGGTGATTTCACAGATAACTTTCTGTTATAGATTTCTAAATTAATCCCACTGTGGCCAGAGAAGTACTTTGTATAACTTGAATTATTTTAAACATATTGTGACTTGTTTTATGGTGCACAATATAAATTATCTTATTAAATGCTCTGTGTACACTTGAAAGAATTGTATTAGATTATTGTTGGGCAGAGTTTTAAATGTCACCTCAAATTGGCTGATGTAATTCTACTTTTTTACATCCTTACTAATTTTCTGATTAATTGTTCTGTCAATTGTTGAAAGAAGGATATTACAATATCTGACTAAAATTGTCAATGTGTCTATTTCTCCTTGTAGTTCTATCACCTTTTGCTTTACATATTTTGAAGCTCTGTATTAAGTACATAAACATTTAGCATTATTATGTTCTCTTGATGAACTGAACACTTTATCATTATGAAATGGTCTTCTTTTTCTGTAAATATTCTTTGCTCTGAAATATACATTGTCTAATATTAACACAGCTACTCCAGTTTTCTTTTTATTAATGTTAGCATGGTATATCTTTTTTTTCCCCATCCTTTTACTTTTAATATTGTTTTTTGTTTCCTTTCTGTTCTTTGTTCCCTTTTCTCTCTTCTTCTGCCTTCTTTAGGATTATTTCTCATGATTCCAATTGATCTACTTTGTTGACTTATTAGCTATAATGTTTGTCTTATTATTTGGGGGACAGATTTAGAGTTGCTAGCATATATCTTTAACTTATCATAGTCTACCTTCAGGAGATATTATGCCACTTCAGACATCATGTAAGAAACCTTACAACAGTATAACTTATTTATCCTCACCCAGTCTTTGTACTACTGTTATACATTTGCTTCTACATACCTTAAAAACTCCACATTATATTACTTTTCTTAAATGTGTAAATTGTCTTTTACTCTTAAACAGACATAAATAATATGAAGAATACTATTTTATATTTATGTTTATGTGCCTTTATTCTTACTGGCTTTTCTTTCTTCACACAGCCATCTTGTATCTCTGCTCTGCTTTTTATATTGTTCTCAAAAGGCACATTCATGTATGCCCTGCCCAATTATTTATCATAAAGCACTTGTCATTATCTGAAATTTCAAAATATAATTTCTTTTCTTTTTTGAGATTATAAGGTTTATGAGGGCAGGATCTGTACCCACAGAACTCAGAATAATGAGCACATAGTAGGTGCACTATAAACATTTGCCAAATAATTCCATCTTTACCTATTTGTTCCACTTATCTTTCTCCCATATTAGAAAATTAATCTTTACATATTGACATGAACATTAAAATCTCGAATCAGATAATGAGCATTATCACTGTAATGACAGAATTAATCAAATAACGTACCAAGGCTCAAAATCACATTCATTTGAAAAAAGCAACAAACAGGCTAGCAAAGGTTCAAACAAAGTTAATAATTAAGGGAAGAAATAATTTAATGTTCATTGAATAATAAAGACAATAAAAATCAGGTGGCAAAAGTATTTGAAATTTAATTTAGCTAACAGGCACTTGAAGGAAGGTAAGTTATAAGAAGGTTTGACTCCATAAACAGAAGCACAGTCAAATATTACATTTTCGTGTTCACCTGCACGGTGCTTGTCAAATTGCTTTGTCAGTAAGGCCTGATATATGAATGTCAGTATTCCCATACAAAATGGGGGGAAGAGTATTTAGGACTTCTTCCAGTTTAGAGAGGCTCTTGGATCAACAGCTTAGCTTTGAAAGAGTCCAGATGGATACCAGGTGATGTCAATGTAATACTGAAGAGTGGCCTAGATCTCACTCTCTGATTTCTTATCTCAGCATGCTGATGTTAACCCTGCAAAATCAAGTACTACTAATGTGGCTGCTTATATACCACAACAGAACTGGTTCCACATCAAGCCTTTCTGTTGCATGAGTAAATATTCATTCATACTTTGGCTGAGACAATCTATCTATTTATTTTTAATTGTGGTCAAAACCACAAACATAAAATTTACCATCTTAACAATTTCTGGTCTGCAGTACAGTAGTGTTAACCATATACATTGCTGTATAACAGAACTCTAAACTTTTTCATCCTGCAAAAGTAAAACTGTATATTCATTGAAAAGTAACTCCCCTTTTCCCCATTCCCCAGCCTCTGTCATCCACCATTCTACTTTCTGTTTCTAAGAATTTCACTATTTTAGAAACCTCATATAAGTAGAATCATGGAGTATTGAGACAATCTGTTGAGTACTAGGTTCCCTTTCCTATCCCATGATGCTCTATGACAGATGGCGCAGTCTTAGAGCCAAAGTTCATTTGAAATAAATGAACAACATAATTAGCTTTCTGTGATCTAGGGTTGAGAATCAATATCAAATAAACAGTCCAATATAAGGACAAACATTCTTGACTCCAAAAAGAGTGATCATGAATCTGAATTTGTCCTACACATTTTAACCATTGTATCCCAATCATACCTAGTGTAGAGAACATACAAAGTTTAATGTTATTAGTATCATATTATCAGTTTAAACACCTTTCAGATTTCATTTTGAATCTATAAACTACTAGTATAAAACATATTTCTTCAAGTCAATAACCAGGTATTAATGTCTAGACTGCATTTTTCAACAGATTTTCTGGTTTGAAAAAATATTTATGGAATATGCAAGTATATATAAAACTGTGCACCCAGTACCAATTATCAATTTGATTTGAAACAATTAACATTAAGACAATAGTAAATACATATCTAAAATGTTGATTTGGTTTTCAGCTATTATACTTGTAGTATGTCACCAAATAATTATTTATTATCATTAAATTTAGCCTGATTCGAAGATCTGGAGTAGGTACGCATGACTTTCATTGGAGTGTAAAGAGGCTTATCCCTTCTCTCACACTGGTAGCAACTGGTCTATGATAATTTGTGTAAGTGTCCAAATAAATAATAAAAAGGTGGTGATAAATAACTGGTAAAACATACAGCAAAGTAAAATATTTAAAACCTAGTAAGAATAATTCATTCTGCAGACTGGTCAGCTACCATGGCAGCATCTTCAACATAAAATTCACATACAGTTGACCTTTGAACATGGATTTGAACTGCACGGGTCCACTTCTTTGTGGATTTTTTCAATAAATATATTGGAAAAAATTTTTGAAATTTGTGACAATTTGAAAAAACTCAGAGGAACCACATAGCCTAGAAATATAAAAAAAAAAATTAAGGAAAAGGCATGTCATGAATGCATAAAATATATGTAGATACTAGTCTATTTTATCATTTACTACCATGAAATATACATAAATCTATCACAAAACATGAAAATTTATCAAAATTTACACAGACAAACATACTGTACATGGCGCCATTCACAGTTGAGGGAAATGTAAACAACCATAAAGGTTCAGTTTTAAATCATAACTGCATAAATGAACTGTACATGCTGTAGTACTGTAATAACTTCTCAGCCACCTCCTGATGCTATTGCGATGAGCTCGTGTTGCAAGTATGAGTATCCGCTTAAAACATCATGTGACACTCATCATCTCTGCATGAGCAGTTTGCCTCTCCAGTAAACTGTGTGACTCAGTAAAAAAGTGATCTCTTGTGGTTCTCGTGTATTTTTCATCGTGTTTAGTGCAATACCATAAACCTTGAATAACACCATGGGACCTATACAAAGTGCCACTAACGATGCTGGCAGTGGTCCCCAGAGGCAGAGAAAAGTCATGACACTACCAGAAAAAGTTGAATTGCTTAATATGTACTGTAGATTGAGGTCTGCAGCTGTGGCTGCCCACCATTTCAAGATAAAGGAATCCAGCATAAGGACCATTGTAAAAAAAAGGAAATTCGTGAAGCTGTTGCTACGGCTACTCCAGCAGACACAAAAACCTCACACTTTTTGTGAAATATCTTTTTATCTCATACTGAAAATGCAGCTTTTATGTGGGTGCAGGATTGTTATAAGAAAGGTATACCAATAGACTCTAACATGATTTTTTAAAAAGTGAAGTCATTATATGACAACTTAAAGCAAAAGGAAGACAAAAGGTCTAAAGCTGGAGAATTTAATGACAGCAAAGGATGGTTTTATGACAGGATATCAAGGAAATCATGAAAGAGATTATGGATATGGGGGGGGAAAAGGTGCGGGGGTGAAGGGTTTTAAGACAAAGATCTTGGAAAAATTCAAGAGATAACAGACACCACACCAGAGGAATTAACAGAAGACAATTGGATGAAGATGAGTGCTTCTGAACCAGTGCCAGATGATGAGGAAGAAGACATAGAAGAAACAGTGCCAGAAAACAAATTGCATTAGACAATCTGGCAGAAGGGTTCAAATTATTCAAGACTGCTTTTAAGTTATTTTATGACATGGATCACTCTGTGATACAGGCACTGAAACTAATGCAAACAGCTGAAGAAGGATTAGTACCATATAGAAACATTTTTAGAGAAATGAAAAAGCAAAAAAGTCAGACAGAAATTAGGATGTATTTCCATAAAGTTACACTGGGTGTGCCTGCCTCCCCTTCCACAACCTCCATCTCTTCGACTTCTGCCACCTGAGACAGCAAGACCAACCCCTCCTCTCCCTCCTCCTCTGCAGCCTACTCAACATGAAGACAAGGATGAAGACCTTTATGATGATCCACTTCCACTTAATGAATAGTAAATAATCATCTGAGTTAATAAACAAACTAATCTGTTGTATATGTGTGTTCACATGTGTTCATGTGAAAATCAAATAAATGTACAGTAAGAACTGTGTGAGACCTTTTCGTGTCACCATCATAATCACCTAAGTTTTCATGATATAGAACATCACGTGCAAGACTTGTATTGAAGTGGATAGCCTGGATAGCCTTTCCTTACACAGGCATAAGGTGAGTGGTATTTAATATAAAATTAATAATGTGTTAGTTTTCTTACTATCTTATAACTTTGCTTTCAAAGAATTACATAACCATACAGTATGACTCTCTCTCTCATACTTCGAGTAACTGTGTATCAGTCTATCATCACAGGTAAGTGGTTTCTTTAAAAAAAGTAACGATGTTTCCAATACTATATTATGAATATGACTATAATACTGTATGCCATAAAAATTTTATTTGACAATGATTCATTCATTAGTGTATAGGCTAGGCTACCATGAAGCAATCGTTATTGATTATACTAGGCTACCATAAACAATCATATTGTTGCTTCTTCATTAACAATGGATAAGTCGTTATACCTGTAAATAAAGATGAATTTCTTTTACACATTATCTTTTCATTTTGATTCCAGTGCTAGTGTTATAAGTATAACATCTACAGGGTTTTGTATCATATAAGACAATGCTTATATAGGTATTGAAAGACAGCCAATTCATCTTGTAAACAGATGACATAAACTTATGGTATTGATAAATACAGTACAGTACTGTAAATGTATTTTCTCTTCTTATGATTTTGTTAATAATATTTTCTTTTTTATAGCTTGCTTTGTAATAAGAATATGGTATATAATAAATATAACATACAAAATATGTGCTATTCAACTGTTTATGTTATCAGTAAGGGTCAACAGTGGGCTATTATTAGCAGTTAAGTTCCGGGGGAGTCAAAAGTTATATGCAGATTTTCAACTGTGTGTAGGTTTAGCACAGTTTCTAACCAAACAAACTTGGGAACAGGATATAGAGAGTAGATTGTGGCCAGAGTTAGAGTGGGTCTGCCCTGGTTTAAACTCTGTTCCAGCCTAACAAGGAAAAATTGGCTGGTTTGGGGTCTCTGCTTTTGCCTTTAAGTCCTGATGTAACTTTCTTCCCCCAAGGATGCTAATTAAAGAATAATAATAAAAAAAAAATCCAATCCCCACATTGTTCAAGGGGCAACCGTATTCAGATGTCAGAGAAATCAAGTATTTAGAAAACAGAAAATAAAGATGTAAATTTGCATAAAACAAAGTAGAATCTAACTAGAGAAATATGTCCTAAGAACTAATTTTCAAATACCACTATGGCATACAATTTACTTAACTTCCCCTCCTGTGGCAGGTAGGCAGCTTCTCAGATGGCCCCAATGATCACAGCCTGTCTCCTGGTACTCATGCCCTTGTGTGTGAACATCTGCCCCAGCATGTAGGCAGGACCTGTGACTTGCTTCAAATACAGCAAAGGTGATGAAATGTCACTCCCACAATTAGGTTATATAAAACAGCAACTTCTATCTTGCTAGTAGACTCTAGTGCCTTCTTGACTCACCTGTTCTGATGAAACAAACAGCCACACTGGAGAGGTCTATATGACAAGGAACTGAGGTTGGCCTCCAGCCAAGAAGCAGGTAGGAACTGAGGCTTGCAGTGCAAAAGCCCACAAGGAACTGATTCTTTCCAATTACACGTAAAAGTGGAAATGGATCCTCCCCGAGACTGTCAACACCTTTGTTGTAGCCTGTGGAAGACCCCAAAGCACAGGAACCAGCCAAGACTTGACTGGATTTCTGACCCACAGAAACTGTGTGTTAAGTGTTTTAAGCTGCTACTTTTGTAGTAATTTGTAACAGAGAATAGATAACTAATACACCATATTTAAAGTAGAGATATCTCATAGTCTTATGACATTAATTAAACGACTTATTGAAGATGGCAAAGTAGAAGGACATGCTCTCACTCCCTCTTTCGAGAACACCAGAATCACAACTAACTGCTGAACAATCATCGACAGGAACTCACCAAAAAAGATACCCCACATGCAAAGACAAAGGAAAAGCCACAATGAGACGGTAGGAGGGGTGCTATCACAATAAAATCAAATCCCATAACTGCTGGGTGGGTGACTCACAAACTGGAGAACACTTATACCACAGAAGTCCACCCACTGGAGTGAAGGTTCTGAGCCCCACGTCAGGCTTCCCAACCTGGGGGCCTGGCAACGGGAGGAGGAATTCCTAGAGAATCAGACTCTGAAGGCTAGTGGGATTTGACTGCAGGACTTTGGCAGGACTGGGGGAAAAAGAGACTCTACTCCTGGAGGGTACACACAAAGTAGTGTGTGCATCGGGACCGGGGGGAAGGAGCAGTGACCCCATAGGAGACTGAACCAGACCTACCTGCTAGTGTTGGAGGGTCTCCTGCAGAAGCAGAGGGCAGCTGTGGCTCACCAAGAGACAAGGACACTGGCAGCAGAAGTTCTGGGAAGTACTCCTTGGCATGAGCCCTCCCACAGTCTGCCAGAGGGCAGACAACAGAAGCAAGAAGAACTACAATCCTGCAGCCTGTGGGACAAAAACCACATTCACAGAACGATAGGCAAGATGAAAAGGCAGAGGGCTATGTACCAGATAAAGGAACAAGATAAAACTCCAGAAAAACAACTAAATGAAATGGAGATAGGCAATCTTCCAGAAAAAGAATTCAGAATAATGATAGTGAAGATGATCCAGGATCTCGGAAAAAGAATGGAGGCAAAGACTGAGAAGATGCAAGAAATGTTTAACAAAGACCTAGAAGAATTAAAGAACAAACAAACAGAGATGAACAATACAATAACTGAAATGAAAAATACACTAGAAGGAATCAATAGCAGAATAACTGAGACAGAAGAACAGATAAGTGACCTGGAAGACAGAATGGTGGAATTCACTGCCATGGAACAGAATAAAGAAAAACGAATGAAAAGAAATGAAGAGAGCATAAGAGACCGCTGGGACAACATTAAACGTAACAACATTCGCATTATTGGGGTCCCAGAAGGAGAAGAGAGAGAGAAAGGACCCGAGAAAATATTTGAAGAGATTATAGTCGAAAACTTCCCTAACATGGGAATGGAAATAGCCACCCAAGTCCAGGAAGTGCAGAGAGTCCCATACAGGATAAACCCAAGGAGAAAATGCTGAGACACACAGTAATCAAACTGGCAAAAATTAAAGACAAAGAAAAATTACTGAAAGCAGCAAGGGAAAAACGACAAATAACATACAAGGGAACTCCAATAAGTTTAACAGCTTATTTCTCAGCAGAAAGTCTACAAGCCAGAAGGGAGTGGTATTACATACTTAAAGTGATGAAAGGGACGAACCTACAACCAAGATTACTCTACCCAGCAAGGATCTCATTCAGATTCGATGGAGAAATCAAAAGCTTTACAGACAAGCAAAAGCTAGGAGAATTCAGCACCACCAAACCAGCTCTACAACAAATGCTAAAGGAACTTCTCTAAGTGGGAAACACAAAAGAAGAAAAGGACCTACAAAAACAAACCCAAAACCATTAAGAAAATGGTCATAGGAACATACATATCAATAATTACCTTAAACGTGAATGGATTAAATGCTCCAACCAAAAGACACAGGCTTGCTGAATGGATGAAAAAAACAAGACCCATATATATGCTGTCTACAAGAGACCCACTTCAGACCTAGGGACACATACAGACTGAAAGTGAGGCGATGGAAAAAGATATTCCACGCAAATGGAAATCAAAAGAAAGCTGGAGTAGCAATACTCATAGCAGATAAAATAGACGTCAAAATAAAGAATGTTACAAGAGACAAGGAAGGATACTACATAATGACCAAGGGATCAATCCAAGAAGATATAACAATTATAAATATATATGCACCTAACATAGTAGCACCTCAATACATAAGGCAACTGCTAACAGCTATAAAAGAGGAAATCGACAGTAACACAGTAATAGTGGGGGACTTTAACACCTCACTTACACCAATGGACAGATCATCCAGACAGAAAATTAATAATAAGGAAACACAAGCTTTAAATGATACAATACACCAGGTAGAGAAGGAAAAGCAAACAAAACCCAAAGTGAGCAGAAGGAAAGAAATCATAAAGATCAGATCAGAAATAAATGAAATAGAAAGAAAGGAAACAATAGCAAAGATCAATAAAAGTAAAAGCTGGTTCCTTGAGAAGATAAACAAAATTGATAAACCTTTAGCCAGAGTCATCAAGAAAAAGTGGGAGAGGACTCCAGTAAAATGAGAAGTGAAAAAGGAGAAGCTACAACAGACACTGCAGAAATACAAAGCATCCTAAGAGACTACTACAAGCAACTTTATGCCAATAAAATGGACAACTTGGAAGAAATGGACAAATTCTTAGAAAGGTATAACCTTGCAAGGCTGAACCAGGGAGAAATAGAAAATATGAACAGACCAGTCACAGGTAATGATTGAAACTGTGATTAAAAATCTTCCAACAAACAAAAGTCCAGGACCAGATGGCTTCACAGGTGAATTCTATCAAACATTTAGAGAAGAGCTAACACCCATCCTTCTCAAACTCTTCCAAAAAATTGCGGAGGAAGGAACACTCCCAAACTCATTCTATGAGGCCACCATCACCCTGATACCAAAACTAGACAAAGATACTACAAAAAAAGAAAACTACAGACCAATATCACGGATGAATATAGATGCAAAAATCCTCAAAAAAATACTAGCAAACAGAATCCAACAACACATTAAAAGGATCATACACCATGATCAAGTGGGATTTATCCCAGAGATGCAAGGATTCTTCAATATATGCAAATCAATCAGTGTGATACACCTTATTAAACTGAAGAATAAAAACCGTATGATCATCTCAACAAATGCAGAAAAAACTTTTGACAAAATTCAACACCCATTTATGATAAAAACCCTCTAGTAAGTGGGCATAGAGGGAACCTACTTCAACATAATAAAGGCCATATATGACAAATCCACAGCAAACATCATTCTCAACAGTGAAAAACTGAAACCATTTCCTCTAAGATCAGGAACAAGACAAGGATGTCCACTCTCACCGCTATTATTCAACATAGTTTTGGAAGTCCTAGCCACAGCAATCAGAGAAGAAAAAGAAATAAAAGGAATACAAATTGGAAAAGAAGAAGTAAAACTGTCACTGTTTGCAGATGACATGATACTATATATAGAGAATCCTAAAGATGCCACCAGAAAACTACTAGAGCTAATCAATGAATTTGGTAAAGGTGCAGGATACAAAATTAACGCATAGAAATCTCTTGCATTCCTGTACACTGATGAAAAATCTGAAAGAGAAATTAAGGAAGCACTCCCATTTACCACTGCAACAAAAAGAATAAAATACCTAGGAATAAACCTACCTAGGGAGACAAAAGACCTGTATGCAGATAACTATAAGACACTGATGAAAGAAATTAAAGATGATACCAACAGGTGGAGAGATATACCATGTTCCTGGATTGGAAGAATCAATATTGTGACAATGACTATACTACCCAAAGCAATCTACAGATTCAATGCAATCCCTATCAAATTACAAATGGCATTTTTTACAGAACTAGAACAAAAAGTCTTAAAATTTGTATGGAGACACAAAAGACCCCGAATAGCCAAAGCAGTCTTGAGGGAAAAAAACGTAGCTGGAGGAATCAGACTCCCTGACCTCAGAGTATACTACAGAGCTACAGTAATCAAGACAGTATTGTAGTGGCACAAAAACAGAAATACAGATCAATGGAACAGGATAGAAAGCCCAGAGATAAACCTACACACCTATGGTCAACTAATCTATGACAAAGGAGGCAAGGATATACAATGGAGAAAAGACAGTCGCTTCAACAAGTGGTGCTGGGACAACTGGACAGCTACATGTAAAAGAATGAAATTAGAACGCTCCCTAACACCATACAGAAAAATAAACTCAAAATGGATTAGAGACCTAAATGTAAGACCGGGCACTATAAAACTCTTAGAGGAAAACATAGGAAGAACACTCTTTGACATAAATCGCAGCAAGATATTTTTTGATCCACCTCCTAGAGCAATGGAAATAAAAACAAAAATAAACAAATGGGACCTAATGAAACTTAAAAGCTTTTGTACAGCACAGGAAACCCTAAAGATGAAAAGAGAACCCTCAGAATGGGCGAAAATATTTGCAAATGAATCATCGGACAAAGGATTAATCTCCAAAATATATTAACAGCTCATGCAGCTCAATATTAAAAAAACAAACAACCCAATCAAAAAATGGGCAGAAGACCTAAATAGACAGTTCTCCAAAGAAGAGATACAGATGGCCAAGAAGCATATGAAAAGTCGCTCAACATCACTAATTATTAGAGAAATGCAAATCATAACTACAATGAGGTATCACCTCACACCAGTTAGAATGGGCATCATCAGAAAATCTACAAACAACAAATGCTGGAGAAGGTGTGGAGAAAAGGGAACCCTCTTGCACTGTTGGTTGGAATGTAAATAGATACAGTCACTATGGACAACAGTATGGCGGTTCCTTAAAAAACTAAAAATAGAATTACCATATGACCCAACAATCCCACTACTGGACATATACCCAGAGAAAACCATAATTGAAAAAGACACATGCACCCCAATGTTCATTGCAGCACTTTTCAATAGCTAGGTCATGGAAGCAAACTAAATGCCCATCAACAGACGAATGGATTAAGAAGATGTGGTACATATATAAAATGGAATACTACTCAGCCATAAAAAGGAACGAAACTGGGTCTTTTGTAGAGACGTGGATGAATCTAGAGGCTGTCATACAGAGTGAAGTAAGTCAGAAAGAGAAAAACAAATATCGTATATTAACGCATATACGTGGAACCTAGAAAAATGGTACAGATGAACTGGTTTGCAGGGCAGAAATTGAGACACAGATGCAGAGAACAAACATATGGACACCAAGCGGGGAAAGCAGTGGGGGTGGTGGTGGTGGGATGAATTGGGAGATTGGGATTGACATGTATACACTGATGTGTATAAAATGGATGACTAATAAGAAAATAAATAAACATTAAAAAATGGCATTAAATAAGTAAAACTAAATTGCCAAAAATACAGATATTAGATGATTCGTTCTACTCACTGTCTAGTTAATTAACTTGTGGCACTCCAACCAACAGCTGGAAGAATATAGTTTGTTTAGAATATAAAACAAATTTTGGTAGCAAACAACTTTATAGTAACTTAAACCCTGTACTTTATTTTCATTGTATTTTTAAAATTAACAGACTTTTTTTTTTTTTAATTATTAGCACCTTTAATTATTATTTATTTATTTATTTATTTATTTGGCTGTGTTGGGTCTTCGTTTCTGTGCGGGGGCTTCCTCTAGTTGTGGCAAGCAGTGGCCACTCTTCATCGCGGTGCGCGGGCCTCTCACTGTCGTGGCCTCTCTTGTTGTGGAGCACAGGCTCCAGACGCGCAGGCTCAGTAGCTGTGGCTCACGGGCCTAGTTGGTCCGCGGCATGTGGGATCTTCCCAGACCAGGGCTCGAACCCGTGTCCCCTGCATTAGCAGGCAGATTCTCAACCACTGCGCCACCAGGGAAGCCCTAACAGACTTTTTAAGAGCAGTTTTAGATTTAAAAATTGAGCAGATAGTTCCCATATATTCCCTCTCTCCCCCTCCTGGTTTCCCTGATTTTTAACATCTTCTATTAGCGTAGTGCATTTGTTACAACTGATTAACCAGTATTGATGCGTTATTATTAGTCCATAAAAACCATAGTTTAATTAGGGTTCACTCTTTATGTCTTTGTGTTATACAGTGTTTGACAAATGTTCTAGCTATTCATCCCTCATTCCCTCTCCTTGACTGCAGGCAACTACAGATCATTTTACTGTCTGTATAGTTTTGCCTTTACCCTACACTTTGGGTTGTGATCTCCTACAGTAATATAGCTTACTCTTTCCAGACCAGATAATATGCAATGAGTCAGAGCCAGTAAATGTGACTAAGTATTCATGCTTCTCATGTTCCCTATTAGAGTTATTCTCATGTTCTTTATTAGAGTTATCCTCATTTACATTTCAGCTAATTCTTCTGCATTTTGATAAAGCATTACCTTCTTTGGTCAGTCTCTCTCTCTCTCTCTCTCTCTCTCTCTCTCTCGGAGAGAGAGCCTTAACTATTTTCTTACAATAAATAGTTTAAATTGTCACATTTTAAGTTTACTTTCTGGGTAAAGGACATTACAGTAGCAGACAAGCCACCATTCTATGCACTGGGCTTAAGAATGCATTTGATCGGTGGTGGAGGGAGACACAGAACTGCCTTTCTAACTGTTTGCTTAGCCCAATCCTCACAGTTCACAGTGACACAGAAATTCAATATGCATAATCATCTTAGGATTCAAAATCCATATGGCACAGTATGCTATATACAGACAACAGAACCTTGCCTGCGCCCAAGACCTTCATTATCATTATGATTCATACCACTGGACCACATTTTAAATAAATCTATGTCAAAATGAATCCTACAAACACTTTTAATATTAATTCCTATTAAACTGAGAATCTTTGCAACATAACTGATATAATACCAGATTTATTAGGTTCACCCATCTGTCAAGGGTAGCATTTCCTTGGCTATTAAAAGTATATATTTTATTGACTAGGATTGTTTATTGACTTAAGGGTACAGCTGTTAAAGTGATCTGGCAATCGAGCCTACAAGCACACTGAATTTATCAGCAAGATACCCAGACATTTGGAAATGGTCTTAATATTACGACTCCAAAAAAGCAAAGCTTCAGGCACTATTCTAGGGTCTCTTGAAATTTGTAGTTACTTGAATACCAGAACATTCACTGGTCTTTTTTTTCTTATTAAGGATTTCATGTACCATAAAAGTAATACTCTATTTTTTTTTTGTAGTTAAATAAGTTGGATTTATTAAAGATTTATTTTTTTATTGATTAATTGATTGATTGATTGATTGCTATGTTGGGTCTTCGTTTCTGTGCTAGGGCTTTCTGTAGTTGTGGCAAGCGGGGGCCACTCTTCATCACGGTGCGCAGGCCTCTCACTGTCACGGCCTCTCTTGTTGCGGAGCACAGGCTCCAGACGCGCAGGCTCAGTAATTGTGGCTCACGGGCCCAGCCGCTCTGCGGCATGTGGGATCTTCCCAGACCAGGGCTCGAACCCGTGTCCCCTGCATTAGCAGGCAGATTCTCAACCACTGCGCCACCAGGGAAGCCCAAGTTGGATTTATTATTTGCTGCAGCGAGGGGAAACACACACCTTGGGGAAACATGGATGTGTTAGGAAGATCCTACTATATAGGATTTGGGCTTTGGTTGAGTAATTTGAGGGAAGCAGGTGGGAGTTTGCTCTAGATTGGATGCTGTCAGAAAACAGGGATGATTCTATGAGTGGATATCTCAATAAGTTTTATCTTTAGGGAGGGGAGACTCACAAGAGGATAAGCTATAATTGGTAGGGAAATAGCAGCCACTCATTTTGGCCAAGAGAGGGGATGTTTGGTAACTTGTGGGCTGCACAGTGACCTTGGTTTTGTCTGTATTTAGATATAATTATGAAGTGGCCTTGTTTTGTCTTATTTTATCATGGTCTCAGAGTAACCTTGCATGAGGTTAGTGTTCTGTGAGATTGTTTCTGTTCCGTAGGGGAGTAACATGGCCCACAGTGAGTGCTAGGCCAGTTTTCAAGTGTCAGGTACCGCCTCCTCCTCTTTTTTTCCTTTCCCCCAAGTTCAAGGTGATGCTGATACTACTGGTCCAGAGACCACCAGCCTTTGAGAACCACTCTCTGAGAGGGTAAAGAGACCTGAGACCTATGTTTGGAACAGGTACATAATAAAGTAATACTCTATTCTTCTTAATTAAAGGCAGTACTTCCGGTTACTATTAATTACATAAGACTAAATGAAATACTGTGATCAATGTTCAAGTTCAGGTGGTCACTGTAATATGCATAAAAAACACTGTATCTAAAGAAGAACAAAAACTGGTACTGAGAAAAATCAATATATGAAGTTAGGCTTCAAAAAAGGTGTCTTCAAGGTTGGAATAATGTTGAAGTTAATTTTTGTGCATGGTGCAAAGGGTCTAAATTTATCTTTTCTGCATGTGTCCAACTGTCCTATCAATGCTTGTTGAAAAGATTATTTTTTCCGCATTGAATTGCGTTAGCACCTTTGTTGATGATCAGTTGACCATAATTGCTAGAGTTTGTTTCTGAATTCACAATTCTGTTCCACTGATCTAAATGTCCATCATTATGGCAGTACTATATTCTATTTTTCTATTTCTGTATAACAAATTACCACAAACACAGCAATTTACAATAACACAAATTTATCACCTCACAGTTCTGTAGGTCAGAAGTTCAGGCAGGCTTGGCTAGGTTCTCTGCTTAGTTTCTCACAAGACTGAAATCAAGCTATCAGCTAGGCCAGGCTCTAATTGGAAATATCTGAGGAAGAACCTGCTTCCAAGCTCAGGCTGGTGACAGAATATAGTTCTTTGTGGTGGCAAGACTTAAATCACTCTTTTCTTGCTACTGGTCAGAGACAGCTCTCAGCTCCTAACCCCTTCCATCCTCAAAGCCTGCAATCGTATGTTGAATACCATTCTTATGCTTTAAATCTCTCTGACTTTCTCTTTTGCTCCCAGCTGGGGAAAACTCTCTGCTTTTATCATGTAATTAGGTTAGGCCCACCTAAATAATCTCCTTTTTATTATATAACATAACATATCATGGGAGTAAAACCATTTCGGCAGGGGTCAAAAGTCATGCAAGTCAGGTTAAAACTCTATCTACTATACTGTACCTTTAGAGTAAACATTAAAATTAGAAAGAGTGATCTTATACTTTACTGTTCTTTCTCAAATTTTTTTGGCTATTAGTATTACTTTGCATTTCCATATAAACTTTAGGATCATCTTATCAATTTCTGTAAAAATGAAATTATCAAAATTTGCTGGAAATCTGATGGAGATTGCAACAAACCTATAGACTAATTTGGGGAAAACTGCCATTTTAATAACATTGAGTCTTGCAGTCCATGAACATGGAATAATATCTTAGATCTTTATTTCTCTCAGCAATGTTTTGTTATTTTCAGTGTTTTTATTGCACTGCTTTTATTAAATATATCCATTTTTGTTCATTGGAAGTAAATAGAAATAACATTGACTTGCATACTGATCTTGTATCCTGCAAACTTGCTGAACTTATTTATTAGTTCTATCATGTTTTTGTGTGTGCGTGTGTTTGTGGATTTCTTAAGATTTTCTACATATAGGACCATGCTGTCAATGAATAAAGACAGTCTTATTCCAGTAATATAGAGAAAATTTTCTCCAACAGTTCTGCCTTCCGTCCTCCTCCCTTTGTGCAAGTACACATACACACACACACACACATACAACGTCTTTATATCTTATAAGCTCAACAATACAGTTTTATAATTATTGTTTTATTCAGATGTCTTTTAAGTTTTCTATTTAAGAAAAGAGAGATATGTAATTACTTTTACCAGTGCTCTATTTCTTTATGTGAATTTGAGTTACTGGCTTATGTCATTTTCTTTCATCTGAGCAGACTTCTATTAGTATTTATTGTAAGGCAGGTAAGCTAGCAATGAATTCTCTCAGTCTTTATTTATTTAGGAATGTCTTTATGTCACTTTCATTTTTGAAGGATAGTTTTATTTGATTGCCAGTTTTTTTTTTCCTTCAGCTCTTTGAATATGCCATCCCACTGCCTCTTTCCTCCACTGTTTCTGATGAGAAGTCAGCTGTTAATCATATCTTTGTTCTATGTACAAATCTTTTATTCCACAAGGAGTTTAGCAGTACATTTGAGTCAGACATATAACAGATATCCAAAGAGCATAACATTTTTGATTTGGCTTCTTTGTCAGTTAGAAGTGTGGTGACACTTCTGGACTACCAAGCAAATCTGGGCTTCTTATAACAGACTCAAAGATAGCTTAGTATAGATAGAATTAAAATAAATATTACACATTAAATACACATTAAAATGCATAAGTAAGTTAGATAGAAATAAAATGGTAAGGAGCTCTATTACCACATGCCTATAGGAGGCAGTTAAAAAATGTTTAACCAAAAGAATACATGAAAATAATCATAGAATAGGAAATAGTCCCAAGACACTCTGGCCCTAAGCACTACAAAAACTCTTTTAACAAACTATAGAGACAACAGTAATGGAAACCACCCAGAAACAATTAAACATGCACTCAGCAATGATTGACCTATTATAGTTCAGATTCTGTCCAGTTCATGACCTAGACCTAAATAAAGAAACACAGAACAAGTAATCATAGGAAAAATGGAAAAGTTTCTATAAAAGGCCTTTTACCAGATCAGAAAAGCATGGACTCATTAATATCCATTGCCCATGGCTGAAAAGTAATGATGATTTTATCCATTTTATAGAAAAGGGGGAAATCTCAAGATGAACCCAAATCTACCTTTTAACATCTACTTGGCAAAAAAATGGAAGAGTTAAGAAAAACATTAAGGCAATCTTGCATAGAGACATTTTCAAACTGCAGCGGGAAAAGCTACTCAAAGTGCTGTCTAGGCTTTCTCTTAATATAAAGAATACTGTGGAAATACCATACCTCTCCTGAAATGATACAGCCTATCAAATGAGATTAAAATAGAAGTTATAAGCATCAGAGTTTAAGGTGACATTATTTAAGTTCAGATTCACACACACACAAAATAATAACACTCAACTGTGACAAGAAGAGCTATCTTCTAAAATGTACTCTGGTTAAAACTATGGTTACTAGATCCTCCCATGTCTAAGAACAAGGTTATACTGTGGGTAAGTACTGTTTCTTAAGATAAGGAAATGGAGTAACAGACACACATCAGTGAGGTATCTCAGTCTAAATAGAACAAGTGAAAAATCTTTCTAGATTCCACAATGAAGAACTTGTAATGCTGAACAAATTACAAGATGAATGGAGAATGCATTCATCTTTGAGGCAAAGCAAGAAAGAGGATGGGGGGAGAAGCAAGGAAAAAATTCGCCCTGTAAATGGAGCAACTTCTTTTCAACCAAATGGCAGAAGTAAAAAGAAAACCATAAGCTAGGGCATTTTTCTGAAGAACTGCAAATTTAATAAAACTATACACAAAACCTATAATGAGCAATTTGAGCCACATGGCAACCAACACAAAGAAGAAACAAAAGAAGTCTCTTAAAGTCAAATGAATGCCTCATGAAAAATGAACTGCTGTATCTCTATCACAAAATCTGAAGGTGAGTTTTAAAAAACCTTATTTTGTTGTTTTTTTTTGGGCTGTTTATTTATTTATTTATTTTTTAACATCTTTATTGGAGTATAATTGCTTTACAATGGTGTGTTAGTTTCTGCTTTATAACAAAGTGAATCAGTTATACATATACATATGTTCCCATATCTCTTCCCTCTTGCATCTCCCTCCCGCCCACCCTCCCTATCCCACCCCTCTAGGTGGTCACAAAGCACCGAGCTGATCTCCCTGTGCTGTGCGGCTGCTTCCCACTAGCTATCTATTTTACGTTTGGTAGTGTATATATGTCCGTGCCACTCTCTCTCTTTGTCACAGCTTACCCTTCCCCCTCCCCATATCCTCAAGTCCATTCTCTAGTAGGTCTGTGTCTTTATTACCTTCTTGCCCCTAGGTTCTTCATGGACTTCTTTTTTTTCTTCTTCTTAGATTCCATATATATGTGTTAGCATGCTGCATTTGTTTTTCTCTTTCTGACTTACTTAACTCTGTATGACAGACTCTAGGTCCATCCACCTCACTACAAATAACTCAATTTCGTTTCTTTTTATGGCTGAGTAATATTCCATTGTATATATGTGCCACATCTTCTTTATCCATTCATCTGTTGATGGACACTTAGGTTGCTTCCATGTCCTGGCTATTGTAAATAGAGCTGCAATGAACATTTTGGTACATGACTCTTTCTGAATTCTGGTTTTCTCAGGGTATATGCCCAGTAGTGGGATTGCTGGGTCATATGGTAGTTCTATTTTTAGTTTTTTAAGGAACCTCCATACTGTTCTCCATAGTGGCTGTATCAATTTACATTCCCACCAACACTGCAAGAGGGTTCCCTTTTCTCCACACCCTCTCCAGCATTTATTGTTTCTAGATTTTTTGATGATGGCCATTCTGACCGGTGTGAGATGATATCTCATTGTAGTTTTGATTTGCATTTCTCTAATGATTAATGATGTTGAACATTCTTTCATGTGTTTGTGGGCCATCTGTATATCTTCTTTGGAGAAATGTCTATTTAGGTCTTCTGCCCATTTTTGGATTGGGTTGTTTGTTTGATATTGAGCTGCATGAGCTGCTTGTAAATTTTGGAGATTAATCCTTTGTCAGTTGCTTCATTTGCAAATATTTTCTCCCATTGTGAGGGTTGTCTTTTGGTCTTGTTTATGGTTTCCTTTGCTGTGCAAAAGCTTTTAAGTTTCATTAGGTCCCATTTGTTTATTTTTGTTTTTATTTCCATTTCTCTAGGTGAAGGGTCAAAAAGGATCTTGCTGTGATTTATGTCATAGAGTGTTCTGCCTATGAAAAAACCTTATTTTGAGAACAAATAAAATTTTATGTTTACCTGACATTATGGCTACTCACAGGAAAATCAAATAGTTTCCCACCATCTCTAGTGTATTTGTGCTCTGGCATTCAAAAAACTGGATTTCAGATTAAGATCCAAAAGAGGGTTGGTCATAGAAACAAGGGCTTGCAAAGCAAATTTTCAATATTTTTTAGCTATCTCAAGATTTTCTTGTCTTTCTCTCTTCAAGAAAATATGGAGTCAGACTGTTTAGGTTCATATCTTGATTTCCTAGCTTGCTACCTGGATGACAAGGCAAGTCTCTTGTTCTGCCTGGGATTCCTCCTCTGTAAAATGGGGATAATAACTTCATTGGGCTACTGAGGGACTAAACGATTTAATGTGTGTTAAGAGCTTAGAACAGTACCTGGCGCACACAGTATTTACCATATTAAATTTTGTTAAATAAAAATTAAAACTTTAGTAGGCCAACCTATGTTAGGCTCTGAGTATAAAAAAACCAACAGGATGCTGTTTTTAAAAAAGCTTGGTGAGAGAGATGGATGAATAAACAATGATTACAAAAGAACAAGTACAGTGCTATGATACAGATGAGTAGTCTATTTGTGAGCACATAAAGAGGACCTCTAACTTTACCACATCCTCATTCAGAGTGTTCACAATGATGCCCTTCCTGACAGGAAGTAGACTTGTCCACCAAATTCACCCAATTCCCATGAGGGTGAGTGAGAAGGTGCTTACCTTTGCTTAGCTAAGAGAAGCCTGTCACAAAGAACAAATCAGATAACAAAGGAAACAGGTGACAGTCTCCACTTGGTATTCAAAAAGAAACTTATTTTCCCTCTCTTGGTTCAAATAGCAGAGTCTACAAGTGGTCTCAATTTCATTTTCATTGTATATAGGACATAATCTAAAGTCTGATCACCGGGCACTTCCTGAAAACATGGTTTTAAAATTTTCTCATGATTAAGTCAAAATGAAAATTCAAAAGTATCTCCTTTTGAGAGTATACTTTCTCCATACCCTTGACCAGCAGTTTCTTCCTAGTATTTGTAATTTTTTTGGTTTTGCTCCTCAAGGTTGAGGTTAAGAGAGGCAGTGTTAACTATGATTGGTCTCTAGGGAAACCTCCAAGAATCACTCTTTTAAACATAAAACACTACCCTTTAAGAAAGTTTTATTTTCCCCTCATTTCAGCAGTAGATAGAAAAAGGGCCAGGCCTCCTTATCTAGATGTCTTTAGAACTCCCTAATGACTATTTCTTGACTCTCAGTCTATATCCTTAACTACTGGCAATTGAAAAGTCCCTCAGCCTCTCCTCTACTACCCTTGGCCAACGTTTTTGTGCCCTTTAACACCTGTCATAGAGAAAGAGGGAGTGGAAACGCAAAGACAAAAGTCAGAAATCTGATCTTCATGCTATAATTTTCTCTAGCCCACCCATGAGAGCATTAGGCAAGTGCCACCTTAAATACTGCCTGCCCTTTTTCAAAGTGGCAAAACAAATCCAGATAAAAAGATTAGCTTCCACCTTCCTCTGCCTCATTTTATAGCCTAGGTTTTCAGAAAACAGAAAAAAAGAAAATATTTCAAGTTAGAATACAAATAAACCATTCATACTTTGGTTCTTTCTTATAAATACTGTGACTTCAAAAAAAAAAAAAAGGAGGGTATGTTAAAAGTCTAAGCTATGCCACATTCCAGCAAAATTATTATTCTTTCTTTCTTTTCTTTTTAGTTTTCCATATGTCCAAACTTGAGGTTTAAAACTGGAGTTTTCTTAGCCAAAACTCTTAACCCATCTGAGACAGGTGTCTCTAGGTTGTACAGAACAGTGTTCTTTAGAAGGGTTACAGAAAACCATTCAAGACCTGTTACTATTCAAAGGGAGAGGATAACCCTTTAGTTAGTACGTTATCCATGTTTTAATAATAATATGAATGACTTTGACACTCTATATAGTTTTTTCTACAACGTTTTAATACAAAAGCTATCCTCATCCATTTAAATTCATTTGGATATGAAAAAGACAACCAATGTCACTTGCTAGAGGGCAAGAAGTAAGTCTTCAGAACTTGTTTCACATCACAACTGGCCGGGTTCTGAACTTTCATTTAATTATATAATATATACTATTTGATGATATGTATATAAATGTTAATATGCAAACACTCTCATATATACTTATGTGATTAATACATATATACAAACACAGAATCACGCTAAATGTTCCAGTTTTCTCCAATTAAAGCTTTTACAAGTTGCCAAGACACTTTCATTATTCTAAAAGTCTAAACATGAGTTACAAGAGGCTTATGAGTAAAAAAAAAAGAGCCCACCTGATCTTCATTAAGTAACAGAGCAGTGGGTTTTCTTTATCACTCCTGCTGTGCTTTCATACAACCAGAAGCTTCCCTCCTGACCCAGAGCCTGCTTCAAGTAATCATTCCTGACCTCTGGGCCCCAGGAACAGAAGAGGAAAGGGAAACAGGGAAGTAAATGAAACCAACTCAATCACATGCTGTAACTGTACGTCTAAAGACAATGTTGAATACAGTGAGACAAAGTAAAAGGCAAATGACTCTTCTGACATCTTGCTGATCCATTAAAGACAAGTAAAGGTAAGAAAAAAGATGCTTACCTGTTGTTCCTGAATTTTAGCAGCACCAAGTTCTGAGAGAGACACAGTGAGCTTCTCCTGCTGTTCTGATAGATATTTCTGATAGAGGCTTAGAAGTTCTTGGCATTCTTTATACTGTAGCTGAAGAGGTGAGATCGCAAATTAAGGGAAAAAGCTAATAAATGGATTTAAACTGCATACATCTGTATTGCTTTTCAGATTTCAACAAACAAAATAGAGACAGAAATGTAACCATACTTGGTGAGAGTGCAGGTAAGCTGTAGTTTTCAGATGAACACACCATATGTATCCCCCTCAAAATCATGAAACAATAATTCACAGGGAGTAACAATGTTTATCCCATTAAAATTTTTCTTTCTCAAGTCTTTAAATTTGATAAAAACAAACACATGCAAAAGAATGAAGGTGGACCCCCATCTCACACCATATATAAAACTAACTGAAAATGGATCACTGACCTAAATGTAATAGCTAAAACTATAAACTCTATAAAAGCAAATCTTTGTGACCTTGGATTAGGCAATGGTCACCTAAAAGCACAGCAATGAAGAATAAATAAATAAATTGGATTTCAAATTTTAAAACTTTGTGCTTCAAAGGACACTATTAAGAAATTGAAAAGATAACCTCCAGAATGAGAGAAAATATTTGCAAATCATACAAATGATAAAGGTCTGGTATCCATATATATGTAAAGATGTTATATGACTCAACAATAAAAAACTATTATCTAATTAAAAATGGGCAAAGGACTTGAATAGACATTTCCCAAAAGAAAATATACAAATGGCTAAGCAGCACAAGAAAAGATGCTTTACATCGTTAGCCATTAGCTACTAGGAAATGCAAATCAAAATCACAATGAGATACCACTTTGCCTTTACTAGGATGGCTATAATCAAAAAGACTGACAATAACAAGCACTGGCAAGAATACGGTGAAATTAGAACCCTCCCACATAGCTGATGGGAATGTAAAATGCTGCTGCTTTGGAAAATAATTTAGCAGTGCCTCAAAAAGTTAGACACAGAGTTACCATATGACCCACAATTCTACTCCAATTCCCCAAGAGAATTGAAAATATAGGTTCACATTAAAAACGTATGCATGCATATTCAGAGCAGCATTATCCATAACAGTGAAAAAGTGAAAACAATCCAAATGTCTATCAAGTGACAAATGGATAAACAAAATGTGGTATACCTATAAAATGGAATATTATTCAGCCATAAAAAGAAACAAAGTATCACTATATTCTACTATATGAGTGAAACTTGAATATATTATACGCTAAAGAAGCCAGACACAAAAGGCTACAAATTCTGTGTATGTTGTTGTTTAAAATACCTCTTCCAATGAGCCAGGGAAAAGAATACTTAGTTCTAAGTATACCAGATCACAAGTAAGAGTTATATTCATCCATGTTCACTTTCTGTCCTCTTCTCCAATTTTCCAAAGTACCCATTATGTGAGAAAAGCTAAATGGGGAAAAAAAGAGAAATGTCCAGAATAGGCAAATCCATATAGATAGAAAGTATATTAGTGGTTGCCAAAAGATGGAGGAGGGAAATAGGGTGCAATTGCTGATGGGTATGAGTTTTATGGGGGAGGCAATGAACATGATCTGGAATTGGAAGGTTGTCTTTGCACACCTTTGGGAATATACTCAAAACCACTGAATTCTATACTTTCAAAGGGTGATTTTTATTGTATGTGAATTATATCTCAATAAAGCTGTTACTAAAAAATTCAGGGTGGAAGTGATGATACTGTTCTGGTCAAAGTAATTACTGCCTAATTTACATAGGAGGCTATAAGTATATTAAACGTAACAGGATTATGATTAGATTTTTGTCCTATTTGTTTGGTTTTGCATAATGTCAATATTTCAGTAATAAAAGCATCATCAGGAAATTTTCTGCCCATATACCTCCCTACATGTTTTACAGTCTAGTATGAAGAACACAGCAACCTAACTTGGGGTACCCTCTCCCACAGCTCCTCAAACTTGCAAAGTTCTCAGGAAGAAGATACTGAACTGCACAGATCAGGTGTCTGGAAGACAGGGGGCTCTATCCAAGGGAGAGTTCTCTGTTCCTTATTTCTCACTGTGGTAATTTCTTCCCCAGGCCCATTCTTCTCTCAGATCATTTCTGAATCTCCCCAGCACCTAATTATATATGCTGTTGGTATAAAAATTACTGTCCAATAAGATTATTCTGTATAAATACTCTTATAACAGGCCATCATGATTAAGGGTGGGAACAGTATTTCTTAAATGTCAAAAATGGTGACTGGCTTCAGTGTTCTTCTTAACATTTTCATAACCTAATCACTGCTTCTGGGCAGATTTCTATTCTAATAACTTGTGCCAATCCTGACTGAATAAATAACCAACTGCTTCATTATTCTCATTGTTAACCTTTAACAAAAACCAGAGACAGCTTGTAGAAGAGGAGCTGGTTCATAAGGAAAGGATAGGTTACTAAGCTAAACAATACATTACGTAGAAGAGCATGTTTAATACTCAGCATCTTAAAAACAACCCCAACAATACAATGAACCGTGGTCTAGATAAGCTAATATGTTTTCAAGGCCAATCTATATCAGACCAGGTTGGTTTTACATTTCCATGCTTTTCCTCAGCAAGCTCAAAAAGACAGGAATGATTTGTGGCGGTCCCAAGAGCCTCTGCCAGCTATGATGTATATAAAAAGAATTTTTTATTCTAGCTGTTACCATAGGCAATAATGTTTGTAATAGGTGAACATATTATCCTGGACACAGAATATCAATTTTATTCTCGAAAAAGCCAGCACAATTATACAGTCTAAGAGTTAAATGTCAACATTTGAAGACAAATTATAGGCAAATTCATTTAAACACATGCTATGTGACAGAATATAAAAACAAGCAGTCCTATCTTTATCAATTTTTTTATATCTGTATTGATTCACCAGATTTTGAAATGCCCTCCCCTTTCCTGTAAAATCCAAAATATATGTACACGCAAAACAGTAATTTTCCTTCCTCCTTAGCACAATGAGACTTCAACCCTCCATCTGGAGAGAGAGATTTATGTTAGGAAAATGCAAGTAAAATGCCTTCTTAACTGATTTGGGGGAGGGAGTACAGTGAGAAAGAAGACATATTTAACTCAAGCCTGGTCAACTGACAGAAAAGAATGCAACAGATGTAGGAAATTGAACCTAAGGGAAGGTGTGCACCAACCATGATGTGAACCTAGCATACTGCTGGTCTGCCCAACCACCATTCAAGAACTGAGAGAAAGAGCAGTCATCACAGCCTCATCAAAGAAAGCAAGCTTCGTAAGATAACAGAAATAAATATAAACTAATACTGAGCAACATCACGTCAAAACCTAAACATATCAAATTAATTAGCTGAAATGGATGTTGGAAATGGTCATTTTGCAAAGCTTAAAGCCTTAACTCCAAAATGCATTATATAGAAAAATAAAACTAAAGATTGAAGCAGAATGAATAGGGTGATGAAAGATTAAAAACTGTGTGAGAGAAAAAACAGGGGTGGAAGTAGAAGGACCAGAAGACAGAATATACTAGTAGCACGCTGCCCAAGTGATTGTCTTAAACTGGAAGAATTCCTCTGGTGGAGCAGAGACCACTCCCATCACCCCATCCCACCCCTGCCTCGGGTATCTAGGATACTTGAATCTGGTAGTTTACTACGTAAATCCTGATCTAATACAGAATGAAATGAAGAAAGGTCTCCATGAGAGGAGAAAAGGGAGAATAATCAATTTTTTTCAAACAACTCCTTTTTGGGAACCGATTCCTCAGAAAAATGGCTGATTCCCATTCTGGGGTAGGGAAAGTACAAAGTGAGCTTGAAACTCTTGTTATTTTAATGTAAGAAAGTGTTTAAAGACGAATAGATGAGGGCTTATCAAAAGGAATAGCAGCAACCCTGAAGGGGACTCAGCCAAATTTTGGACAATTTGAGCATCAAAAGGAATGACTCTAATTAATAGCAAATTAAATAAATAAAAATCTACCAGTTCATAGTGATACTTCAAAAGAAGGGAAGAGTGAAAGTGGAAAAAATTGAAGTTCTTCTTTATAGAAAAATGCTAATTACTTAGAAGGAATGGTCAAATTTTAAAAATCACCATTTTGCAATCCCCAATGTAATAACTAATTCAGGAGAGGATCACTAATTGATATTAAAACCAGTACGTAAAAGGTTAATAAATAAGATATTCATAAGGTGTCAAGATTAGTTATTTATAGCAAAGAAGAAAATGTATCTTTAAATGGTAAAATCTGGTAGTCATCACCTAAACAAAGTAAATTAATGTAGGATTACTAATAGTGAAAAAACCAGACATTATGTACCTCTTAATGTCTGAACCAGGCAACATCACCTAAGAAATATTCTTGCCAAGAATGTTTTACCTGAATCAAACCAAATATGTAAATCTAACTCCCACTCCCACTGCACAGGAATTAAAAGAAATAAAGGAACAAATTATATTATACCACAAGGAAACAATTATACCACAAGGAAACAATCAGACAAATCCATAATATGTGAGATTTTGCAAAGCACTTGACCTGAACTCTTCAAAAAAGTCAAGTCATGGGGGGAAAAAGTGGGTAGGCCTATTTTAGATTAAGAGAGCAAAGACACAACCAAATGTAAACCATGACACAACCAAATGTAAACCATAAACCATGAATCAGACTGAATCCTGGCTCAGGAAGAGAAATAGCTATAAAAGACATTCTTGGGACAACTAGGGGAGTTGGAATAGGGACTCAATACCAGTTGATATTATAGAATTACTGCTTATTGTCTTAGGTATCATAATGTGGCTTATAAAGAGAAATGTTCTTATTCTTATGAGATGAGTGTGAAGTACTTAGGGGTGACATATGACACCTGCCACTTTCAAGTAGTAAAAAAAATAAGCAAAATAAATTTTATATATGTAAATTTATTTTATATTATAAATTTATATAAGTAAACATAAATATGTATATAGATTTGTATATATACACACATATATATGAGGAGGCAAAGCAAATAGAGCAAAATGTCAACAACTGTGGAATCTAGGTGGCAGGTATATGGTGGTTCATTGCACTATTCTGTCAACTTTTCTATATATTTGGAAACTGTCATAATAAAAAGTTGTAAAAAACCTTTTTTTGTTTTTGTTTGTGTTTTTTGTGTTTTCTTCTTTCTACTATTATTCAGTCACTTCTTGTCTTCCTACTCCCATCATAAGTTATCATGAAAGAAGCAGAAACCTAAACATCAGGTCAGACTCCTAAGAGCTCTACAACTCCATTTATCCGTGGTCATTAAGTCAGGTGACTAACCCTTAGTATGGTCTGATGATACACTAACTGGAACCTGTCATTTGAGCGAAGAATAGGCACATCCATGGCAGCAAAAGGCCATATAAAAAAGGCCCATTAAGGTTTCTTCCAGTTATTTAACAAAGGCAGTAACGTAGAATGAGTAAAAGCGCAGACTTAGGTGTCATCCAACACTCCTGGCTCAAATCTTAATTCTGGTACTTAGTAATGATATAACTTTGACAAGAAACTTCTCTGACACCCTCACCTGGGAATAATAATACCTACCTCACCTCACAGGGCAACTATGAATATGAATGAGCTAATAAAAGAAAAGAATTTAGCATAGGGCAGAGCACAAGCATACATTCAATAGACTTTTTACATCAAGGGAACAAGAGATAACAAGTGCTGGTGAAGGTGTGGAGAAAAGGGAACCCTTGAAAACCATTGATGGGAATGTAAATTGGGGCAACCACTATGAAAAACAGTACAGAGGTTCCCCCCAAAATTAAAAATATGATCCAGCAATTCCACTTCTGGGTATATACCCGAAGGAAATGAAATCACTATCTTGAAGAGATATCTACACCCTCATGTTCATTGCAGCATTATTTACAACAGCCAAGACATGTAAACAACCTAAGTGTCTGTCAACAGATGAATGGATTAAAATGTTATACACATACACACACACATATATACAATGCAATATTATTCAGTCTTAAAAAAGAAGGAAGTCTTCCCATTTGTAACAACATGGATAAAAACTTGAGGGCATTATGCTAAGTGAAATAAATCAGACAGGGAAAGAAAAATACTGCATAATCTCACTTATATGTAGAATCTAAAGAAACTGAACTCATAGAAACAGAGAGGAGACTGGTGGTTGCCAATGGCTCAGGAGGGTGGGGGAAATGGGTGAGCGTGGTCAAAGTATACAAATGTACAGTTTTAGAATGAATAAGCTCTACGGAATGTAATGTACAACATGGTGACTACAGTTAACAACACTGTATTGTATACTTGAAAGTTGCTAAGAAAGTACATCTTAAATGTTCTCAACACACACACACAGGTAACTATATGAGGTAATAGGTGTGTTAACTAATCTTATTGCGGTAATCATTTCACAATATATACATATTACATATTATACCTTAAACTTACATAATGTTATATGCCGAATACATCTAAATAAAGCTGAGATAAAAAAGACATCAAAGGGTTTAAAGATTTAAATAAATAAGGATAACATGTTCTGGGAGAGACATTTAAACAAAGGGTACAATGGATTTTTTAAAATGGGGGTAAGTGGTCACTTTGACAACATTGAGGGGAAGTCAGAAAATGCTTCAGAGAAGATGTGACCCTAGAAATGAATTCTGGAAGAGGAGTTTACAGATGCACTGGGTAGGAAGGAAAGGGAGTACCCTTGGCTGAAAGGTCATCAGGAGCAAAGGCATGGAGAAATGAAACAGATTTGCACATTAAGGGAACTGCAAATAGGACAGTATGGATGGTCAACTGGTGGTGAGTAGGGAGAATGAGTGAAGAGGCTACAGAGACAAACAGGGGCCAGATCTTGAATGTTACACTAAGTTGTTTGGATTTTATTTCTATATAACCCATTGATGTCTTACAACCAATTTGTATGCTGTAAAGATACCTTTGGTTGGAATGTGAAGGGTGGAGTGGAGAGCTTGAAGAGAGAATGAAAGCAACCAATTAGAAAATGGCTATAACAGTCTAAAGCTAGAGATGAGAGGGGTCTGAATTGAAGTAATAATGGTAGGAATCAGGAGGTGACTGAGTTGAAGAGGGAAATTTAAGACAATGTCAAGTTATAAATTGGGTAGCAAGATGTATGACCAGTTGTATGATGCACAGTTCCATTTACCAAGACAGGGAATGCAGAACAAAAAAACGGTATGGGGGAAGGGGTGCAGCTTTAGACACACTGAGTTGGAGATGCTTGGGGAGCATTTAGTTGAGATGGCCAATTGGGACATTTGAATCCCTGGGCCTGGAATTCAAAGAAGAGGTCTCATTAGAAAGAGAGATTTGGGAGTTAATCACTTTGTAAGTGGTGGCTGAAGACATAAGAGTGTTGAACATTGTCTAGGAAAGTATTCAGTTTTGTTTGTTCATTCTTTCATTCATTCAACAAATAAGCACCGTTAGGCCAGGAATATTTGTCTGTTTTGTTTACCGCTGAATTCCTTAGCTTACATAATAGGAGCTCAATAAACACTAAATAATATTTACTGAGTACATTAACACCAGAGACTGTGACAGGTGCTAGACATACAATGATGAACAAGACCAACACTGTCTCCTGCAGGGAGCTTACCATCCAGCAAGGAGGGCGGGTAATCAAGTGCATACTTAAGATAACAAATGATGAAAGCAATAGCAAGAACATAAATGTAGTTCTATGCAAGCACTTCCTAAGGGGACCCAGATGATGGAGCCAGGGAAAGCCTCTTGGAGAAAAAAATGTTCAAAATGAGAGAAAAGAGGCAGGCAGAGAGGAGGAATCAATAGAAAGATGTAGTCAACTGTGCCCAGTGCTGCAGAGGCCACGCCAGTTAAAGATGACATTGAGGAGGCTACAGTGACCCTTGCCAGAACACAAGTTTGTTCACCATTTCCCCCACTGTTTGGCTAGATCCTGTTTTCCCATCAGAGAGAAGCTCCTGGACAGAAAGAGCTGTTTTACTCAGGGTCCCTCGAGGTAAAGACAGCTGACCATGTGCCTCCCACTCTCACGCGGTCCATTAGTCACGAGGCTCTCAGGGGATCTAGAACTCAAAGAGCTTCACTAGGGCAGGTCCTCCCTTTACTCTGAACACCTACATACTACTTAATATATAAAGACAGCACATACTCTATATTCTGCTTCAAATGTTTTGCCTGCCCCCAGTCCTACGCAATTCTTACTTATCCTTTCAAATTGAGCTTTATGTCACCTCTTCCTCCTAACTTTGACCTCCATGCAGAGTTAAGCATTTCATTATAGTAAATAGCATATAGCTAAAATTATTTGATTATATTACTATCACCTGAAGTGGCCTGTGAGTTCCTGAAATCATAGTTTATTAATCTTGATCTCTCTCTATCACAGCAGGCACTTTAAAAATGTTAGAGAAATGAATAAAGGAATAAAAGTAAAGGAGCGCCCACTGAATTTCATGTGAGGTTTGGATTTGGAATCAAAGCAACCCAAAGATAGGCTATGTGGTCTTTACCCAAGAAGACACCTAAAAATACCAATTCATTAAAAATTTTAAATTGTTCTAACCTCACAGATTTTCCTCTCTTGAAGCAAATAAAGTTTCTGATCATGTTATATTTCTTACTGCACAATCATTTCCTTTTTTCCCTTTTCAAAAAAAGAACACATTTTCTGAGATAAACACTCAGGTCCAAATTATATATCTAGTTTGGCACTCAATGACAATATGTGCAATTGAAAACAGATTATTGGTAAAAGAAAAACTGATACCAAGATGCATTGACTAGCAGAGCTAGACAAGAACTTCATATGAATGTTTATACTCTTTTATTAAGTTGTGATCTGTACTGGGGTACAAACCACTGATACAAGTCTGAAATTTTCCATTTAATTAAAAGAGAAATTTATGGCAAATTCAGTGCAAGGCCACAGTGTTGTTCAATTTCCTGACAACAGTAACCTGTTAGGAAGGGAAACAAATCTCCAAATCAAACAGAGGAAAACTCAATGTTCTGGACACTTACAAAGGGAAGAAGAGACAAATGCCTCACCCATTTTCTTCTGGACTCTACTCATTCTGTTTGAATAATAGCAACAAAACAAGAAGCCATGGAAAGATATCTAATTAGAATATATAACTAGCTTTATAAGAGTTTTCTAAGCCTTATGGTCTTTACCTTGTTTCTTGCAGAGTCACAGAACAATATGGGGCAGAAACAGACTTGGATCTAAGATGCTTTACATCGTGTATTTTGCTCAGATCATTGAACCCTGAGGTTTTCCAGGAAACCAGCTATACAATGGAGACACAATATTTATTTCTCCAACTTTAAAGGCAAGGGCCCTTATTTAAAAGTTCGTATGCAGATATCTTAAAAAGCAGGCTATCAATGTACCAGGTTGATTAGAATTTTGAATTATTTATACTAGTTTCCTTTCCACATAACACTCTAAGGATATACATGTTTTCAAGCATTCATGGTAGATGTTAAAGACAAGGTTACAAAAACATTTCTAATGAAAGTCATGCATTTTATCTTGCTTCTAACCTGCCTAAAAATGTATCTTTTGTGTAAGGTTCCCTGTTTCAGCTAGACCTGAAGAAGTATTTTCTCCATTTGGAAGGCTGCTTTAAATCAATACAATCTTTTTTTTTTTAACATCTTTATTGGAATATAATTGCTTTACAATGGTGTGTTAGTTTCTGATGCATAACAAAGTGAATCAGATATGCATATACATATATCCCCATATCTCCTTCCTCTTGCGTCTCCCTCCCACCCTCCCTATCGCACTCCTCTAGGTGGAGACAAAGCACAGAGCTGATCTCCCTGTGCTATGTGGCTGCTTCCCACTAGCTATCTATTTTACATTTGGTAGTGTATGTATGTCTATGCCACTCTCTCACTTAGTCCCCGCTTACCCTACCCCCCACCCCGTGTCCTCAAGTCCATGCTCTACATCTACGTCTTTTTTCCTGTCCTGCCCCTAGGTTCTTCAGAAACATTTTTTCTTTTTTTTAGATTCCATATATATGTGTTAGCATACGGTACTTGTTTTTCTCTTTCTGACTTACTTCACTCTGTATGACAGACTCTAGGTCCATCCACCTCATTACAAATAACTCAATTTCATTTCTTTTTATGGCTGAGTAATATTCCATTGTATACATGTGCCACATCTTCTTTATCCATTCATCTGTCAATGGGCACTTAGGTTGCTTCCATGTCTTGGCTATTGTAAATAGAGCTGCAATGAACATCATGATACATGATTCTTTTTTTTTTTTTTAAACATCTTTATTGGAGTATAATTGCTTTACAATGGTGTGTTAGTTTCTGCTTTATAACAAAGTGAATCAGTTATACATATATATATATGTTCCCATATCTCTTCCCTCTTGCAAATCCCTCCCGCCCACCCTCCCTATCCCACCCCTCTAGGTGGTCACAGAGCACCAAGCTGTTCTCCCTGTGCTATGCGGCTGCTTCCCACTAGCCATCTATTTTACATTTGGTAGTGTATATATGTCCATGCCACTCTCTCACCCTGTCACATCTTCCCCCTCCCCCTCCCCATATCCTCAAGTCCATTCTCTAGTAGGTCTGTGTCTTTATTCCCATCTTGCCACTAGGTTCTTCATGACCTTTCTTTTTTTTTTTTCCTTAGATTCCATATATATGTGTTAGCATACTGTATTTGTTTTTCTCTTTCTGACTTACTTCACTCTGTATGACAGACTCTAACTCCATCCACCTCACTACAAATACCTCCATTTCATTTCTTTTTATGGCTGAGTAATATTCCATTGTATATATGTGCCACATCTTCTTTATCCATTAATCCGATGATGGACACTTAGGTTGCTTCCATGTCCTGGCTATTGTAAATAGAGCTGCAATGAACATTTTGGTACATGACTCTTTTTGAATTATGGTTTTCTCAGGGTATATGCCCAGTAGTGGGATTGCTGGGTCATATAGTAATTCTATTTTTAGTTTTTTAACGGACCTCCATACTGTTCTCCATAGTGGCTGTATCAATTTGCATTCCCACCAACAGTGCAAGAGGGTTCCCTTTTCTCTGCACCCTCTCCAGCATTTATTGTTTGTAGAGTTTTTTGATGGCGGCCATTCTGACCGGTGTGAGGTGATACCTCATTGTAGTTTTGATTTGCATTTCTCTGATAATTAGTGATGTTGAGAATCCTTTCGTGTGTTTGTTGGCCATCTGTATATCTTCTTTGGAGAAATGTCTACTTACGTCTTCTGCCCATTTTTGGATTGGGTTGTTTGTTTTTTGGATATTGAGCTGCACGAGCTGCTTGTATATTTTGGAGATTAATCCTTTGTCAATTGCTTCATTTGCAAATATTGTCTCCCATTCTGAGGGTTGTCTTTTCGTCTTCTTTATGGTTCTGTTTGCTGTGCAAAAGCTTTTAAGTTTCATTAGGTCCCATTTGTTTATTTTTGTTTTTATTTCCATTTCTCTAGGAGGTGGGTCAAAAAGGATCTTACTGTGATTTATGTCATAGTGTTCTATGTTTCCCTCTAAGTGTTTTATAGTGTCTGGCCTTCCATTTAGCTCTTTAATCCATTTTGAGTTTATTTTTGTGTATGGTGTTAGGAGGTTTTCTAATTTCATTCTTTTACATGTAGCTGTGCAGTTTTCCCAGCACCACTTATTGAAGAGGGTGTCTTTTCTCCATTGTATATTCTTCCCTCCTTTATCAAAGATAAGGTGACCATATGCGCGTGGGTTTATCTCTGGGCTTTTGTCCTGTTCCATTGATCTGTATTTCTGTTTTTGTGCTAGTACAATACTGTCTTGATTACTGTAGCTTTGTAGTATAGTCTGAAGTCAGGGAGCCTGATTCCTCCAGCTCCGTTTTTCTTTCTCAAGATTGCTTTGGCTATTCAGAGTCTTTGGTGTTTCCATACAAATTGTGAAATTTTTTGTTCTAGTTCTGTGACAAATGCCATTGGCAGTTTGACAGGGATTGCATTGAATCTGTAGATTGCTTTGGGTAGTAGAGTCATTTTCACAATGTTGATTCTTCCAATCCAAGAACATGGTATATCTCTCCATCTGTTTGTATCACCTTTAATTTCTTTCATCAGTGTCTTATAGTTTTCTGCATACAGGCCTTTTGTCTCCTTTGGTAGGTTTATTCCTAGGTATTTTATTCTTTTTGTTGCAATGGTAAATGGGAATGTTTCCTTAATTTCTCCTTCAGATTTTTCATCATTAGTGTATAGGAATGCAAGAGATTTCTGTGCGTTAATTTTGTATCCTGCAAATTTACCGAATTCATTGATTAGCTCTAGTAGTTTTCTCGTACAGTCTTTAGGATTCTCTATGTATAGTACCATGTCATCTACAAAGAGTGTCAGCTTTACTTCTTCTTTTTCAATTTGGATTCCTTTTATTTCTTTTTCTTCTCTGATTTCTGTGACTAAAACTTCCAAGACTATGTTGAATAATGGTGAGAGGGGGCAACTGTGTCTTGTTCCTGATCTTAGTGGAAATGGTTTCAGTTTTTCACCACTGAGAATGATGTTGGCTCTGGGTTTGTCATATATGGTCTTTATTATGTTGAGGTAAGTTCCCTCTATGTCTACTTTCTGGAGGGTTTTTATCATAAATGGGTGTTGAATTTTGTCAAAAGCTTTTTCTGCATCTATTGAGATGATCATATGGTTTTTATTCTTCAATTTGTTAATATGGTGTATCACATGGATTGATTTGCATATACTGAAGAATCCTTGCATTCCTGGGATAAACACCACTTGATCATGGTGTATGATCCTTTTAATGTGCTGTTGGATTCCATTTGCTAGTATTTTGTTGAGGATTTTTGCATCTATATTCATCAGTGATATTGGCCTGTAGTTTTCTTTTTTCATGACGTCTTTGTCTGGTTTTGGTATCAGGGTGATAGTGGCCTCGTAGAATGAGTTTGGGAGTGTTCATCCCTCTGCTATATTTTGGAAGAATTTGAGAAGGATAGGTGTTAGCTCTTCTGTAAATGTTTGATAGAATTCGCCTGCGAAGCCATCTGATCCTGGGCTTTTGTTTGTTGGAAGATCTTTAATCAGAGTTTCAAGTTCAGTGCTTGTGATTGGTCTGTTTATATTTCTATTTCTTCCCGGTCAGTCTCGGAAGGTTGTGCTTTTCTAAGAATTTGTCTGTTTCTTCCAGGTTGTCCATTTTATTGGCATATGGTTGCTTGTAATAATCTTTCATGATCTTTTGTATTTCTGCAGTGTCAGTTGCTACTTCTTTTTCATTTCTAATTCTATTGATTTGAGTCTTCTCCCTTTTTTTCTTGATGAGTCTGGCTAATGTTTAATACAACCTTTTTTGAGTTACAGGAGCTAGCCTAGAAATGTAGAAGAAAAGGCTGTTATCACACCCCTCCCCTCATCAGAAGCTACTTTATAAGGCAAACTGCAGTAACAACGATTAACACTTGAAAATTTCAAATTTCAATAGGGGTAAATTCCTGACAACACAGACCACTGAAAATGGTCTGCACACTAAGCTCTCTAGACTCTGAAAGGCCAATAAGTGAAGTTATGTGTATAATGCTTTGTGAAGCAGGGCTAAACATACCAAGCCAGGGCCTACTATCTCCAGCCATGAGAAACAGGCTAAAAGCACCTTAGAAAGAAGTCATCTCATTCTGCTCCCTACCTTCAAGAAAAAGAGTTTTGTTCTTGTCATTAAATTAAAACCCTTCATGAACTATCAATATCAATATATACAACACCTCTCTCTCTTCATACACCTCTATTTGTCTCCTTAAACTATTTATGCTGCTGTGTAAGATCATCCATTTCTGAGTGGAAATGTAAAATGAGTGTAAGAGGTCCCTTAATCTTCTCTTTTCCAAACTAAGTAATCCAGGGGCATTATGCTTCCCTCATACAGTTCATCTTCCAGCTCTTATCAGTTTTGTGCTTGTCATCTCTCCCTTCTTCAGTTCCTCATTAGAGTTCTTTTATAAGAGTCAGACCACCATCGCCTACTGCACAATTAAATGCTTATCACCAGGAATAGGTACCTGAATTAGAATATCTGAAGACAGCTCAGTATAACCTCTACTTAAGGGTGGGGTACTTCTAAGTACTTTAAAGAAATTATCATACTTAACCCTCATCAACAGAAAATAACATAAAGTACTATTATTACTCTAATTTTACAAATAAATTTGCAGCACAGAATGGCTAAACACTTATGCAAGGTTAGTTACTCTGTCAGTGAGCTGGGATTTGGAGTATAGTATTATACACAGGTATCACCTGTGAATCTCGTCAGAAAGCAGACACTGATTCAGTAGATCTGAGGTAGGGCCTAAGGTTCTACATTTCTAACAAGCTTCTGAGGGATGCTGATTGCTGGTCCAGGGACCACACTTTCAGTGTGCATACCATCTCCTAGAACCCTCCCTACTCCATATCAGTGGGAGGAGGCCCATCCTCCTTCCTTACGTTGAAGTGTAATACATTATTGGACTCCTTTGCTTCTTCCCTTTAATCTATCCTTACAAATGATGATGCTTGTTCTCTTTTTTGGTCAACTGTTTTGTTTTGGAAAGAAGCATACAGAAATACATTTCTATTGTGGCTGACTACTGAAGTCATACAATTAGCAAGTATTAACTGTAAGGCCTGACAATCTATATTGGGGAAGAGTCCACAGGAAAAAATAAACAACCACATTTTGTCTCTTCTACTTTCAAATAGATATTCATCCCCTACCTTGCCCAAGCACACTTTTTTTTTTTTTTCCAAGCACACTTTTAAGCCTAACTTTATAGTATGACTTCTGAATTCAGTTTAACATTGCAGACCATTAGCCTTGGGGAATAGCACTCTCACCAAAGTTGCATGTACTTTTTAATGCAGTATGAAAGTATGACCAATATAATAATTCTAAGTAAAAATCAAACAATTTCCATAAAATAGTATTCATAACTAGAGTAAAAAAGGAGAGTTCTTATAGAATGGAATCACATCTAACATTTTAAGGTTAAATTGGAAAAAGCAGTAGGAATATCTCATTTCTTCCCTCTTTGAAAATGACTAGGGCTACTGCTCACAAATGTAAATTACTGCACAGAGAAAAGTTAAGTAACATCTATGTGCAGGTTTATTATCTAAACCCAGCAAATGCTGCAAAAACCAAAGGTAATAAAGCATTTTATGAACAACTTCACTTCACTGGTTCCTAATATAATTGAGCTTACATGAACTGTTTAGCAGAATGATATTTTAAAAACTGGTAAAGAACCAGATTATTTACTTGACCCTCCACTCAAGAAAAGTTATAGAGAAACAGCCCAAAATATTCAAGGAGAAAAGTTTTACAGTGTCATTAAAATCAAGAAGTTAGGTTTTTGACTTACTATATTTTAACAATATTGACTACTAAATAAATTAATCCAAGAGGCCACATTTAAAAGAACAATCCCTGAGACCTACGTTTTTATCTACATATGCTTAACAGAGAATTGAAATCTACCATAAAATTCAAAAGTAATGAACTGAATAGCCAATGATTTATATTCTATTTTTTGACTAGTTTAAGAAATTCTACTAGGAGGCAGAAAATTTATATATTTAGTTTCTGTCTAGTAGTGATATTTTTTTTTGAAAAATCAGTCTTAGCTAAGTCAATTCACCCATGTCTGCACTGGGAGGGAAAATATCATCTTATGGACTAAGGTAAAGTGTCTAAATACAATAGGATATGTTCAGAAAATTGAGTCCATTTAACTAGCCAGAAAAAAATTTTTAAAGAAAAAAGTAAAATAAATATAATGGGATTTCTGGTTCCAGACAAGATGGCATAAACATAATTTTCCCTATCTCTCTCACTAATGATAGTTAAAAGTCCTGGTCATGATATACAATACAAACATAAGAAGACTCTAAAAGATGGAGAGGTGGTAGAATGGCTAGGAGGCTCAGAACCTGGGGAACAACACAGAGGAGAGCTGCCTAGTTTTGTTTTTACCTCATATATCCAGGACTGAGTGCTGGAGAAAACAACAACCCAGAAATGGCAATGGACACAGACAAAAAGAAAAATCCAAGAGAGGCCTGCTTTCACCAGCCAAAAGAAAAAATGGGAGGAGGGGGGGAACCTAGCAAAATGAAAACCTTTTAGACAAGAACCTTTTGCCTTAATCGAGCCAAACACCACAGAAAAGATTGCAACACTACCCCACCTCCATCAGCAAAGGCTCAGTGAGGAGCTTAGACTTCTAGGTGTCCCTCTATTCCCCCACCCCTCTCTGCTGGGGTGGTATCAGAGAAGACTTAATGGGGAAGATTGATGGTAATGACTCCCTCCCCTACCTCTTTCACCCTCATGATTATCAGCAGAGGTCTCTTAGCTTGGAATTCCACTCCCAACTACCTTTAATGAGGTATCCCTCCCTACTGGGGTGGTGTCAGAGGAAGCTGAGTGGAAAGCCAAGAATTTCATGACATATCAGCAGTAACAGTGGAGGCCATTTGGGAAGCCCCCATCCAAGCCAGCTGGTATCAGCAGAGGTCTAGTACAGCGCTGAACTTCTATCCCCCACCCAGCAGTAATTAAGTGCCCACCTCACCCTGGGTGTCAAAAGAGGCTGAGTAGGGACCCTGAACTTCCACCTTCACCTAAAAGTAATGAGGTGGAGACTCCTCTTTCCCCACTAGTGTGATGTCAGAAAAAGTCTGCTAAAAGAGATGATTTAAATAAGACCATAACATAATACTCAAAATGTCTAGAATACAATCAAAAATCACTTGTCATACCAAGAACCAGGATAAACTTGAATTAGAAAAGACAATCAACAGATGCCAGTACTGAAATGACACAGTTGTTGGAATTATCTGACAAGAATTTTAAAGGTGCCAACATGAAATGCTTCAATAAGCAATTACAAACACGCTTAAGACAAATGAAAAAAGTCTCAGCATAGAAATAGAAAATATAAAGAACAATCAAATGGAAACTTTAGAACTGAAAAAAATAATAACCAAAATAAAAAGCTTACTGGATGGGCTCAACAACAGAATGGAGGGTACATAGGAAAGAATTAGTGAAGTTGAAGATAGAACAATACACCTTATCCAATCTGAATATCAGAGAGAAAACAAACAGACAAAGAAAATGAGCAGAGCCTCAGGAACCTGAGGGACTATAATAAAAGATCCAGCGTTCCAGTCACTGGAGTCCCAGAAAGAGAGCAGAAAGAGGGTGGGGCTGGAAAAATATACAAAGAACCAACACCTGAAAATTCCCCAAATTTGGCAAGAACCATAAACCTACAGTCCAGAAGTCAAGTGAGGGACTTCCCTGGTGGCGCAGTGGTTAAGAATCCACCTCCCAATGCAGGGGACATGGGTTTGATCCCTGGTCTGGGAAGATCCCACACACTGTGGAGCAACTAAGCTTGTGTACCACAACTACTGAGCCTGTGCTCTAAAGCCCGCGAGCCCCAACTTCTAAGCCCACATGCCACAAATACTGAAGCCTGCGTGCTCTAGGGCCCCTGTGCCACAACTACCGCACCTGCATGCTGCAACTACGAAAGCCCGTGTGCCTAGAGCCCATGCTCTGCAACAAGAGAAGCCACCACAATGAGAAGCCCGTGCACTGCAATGAAGAGTAGCCCCTACTCGCCACAACTAGAGAAAGCCCGTGTGCAGCAATCAAGACCCAATGTGGACAAAAACAAAAAATAAAGAAGTCAAGCAAACCCCAAACAGAATAAACCCCAAAAAATCCATGCCAAGACACATTATAATCAAACTTCTGGAAACTAAAGACAAAGAAAACTCTTGAAAGCAAGAGAGAAGCAACACCTCATTTAAAGAAGGAAAAAACTGAATTATAGGACTTCCCCGGTGGTACAGTGGTTAAGAATCTGCCTGCCAATGCAGGGGACACGGGTTTGAGCCCTGGTCCAGGAGGATCCCACATGCCGTGAAGCAACTAAGCTCGTGCTCCACAACTACTGAAGCCTGCGCGCCTAGAGCCCATGCTCCGCAACAAGAGAAGCCACCGCAGTGAGAAGCCTGTGCACCGCAACGAAGAGTAGCCCCCGCTCGCTGCAACTAGAGAAAGCCCGCGTGAAGCAACGAAGACCCAACCCAGCCAAAAATAAATGAATTAATTAATTAACTTAAAAAAATTTTTTTAAATGAATGACACTGGATTTTCATCATAAAACATGAAGGGCAGAGGAAGTGACACATTCTTCAAGTGCTGAAAGAAAAGAACTATCGACCCCCAGAATTCTATATCCAACAAAAATATCCTTCAGAAATGCCGGAGAAATCAAGAAATTCTTAGATGAAAGACAGCTAAGAGAATTTATATCTATTCTAAAAGAGTAGATAAAGATTCTCTAAATAGGAAGGAAATGACAAAGGAAGGAATTTTGGAACATCAAGAAGGAAGAATGGAAAGAATACAAATATGGATAAACAGACTTTCCTTTCCCTCTTAAATTTTCTGAATTATGTTTGACAGTTGAAACATAACACTGTCTGATGTGAATTTAAAAAGACTTATAATGGAATGGTAATGCTTTAAGCAACTGTATCTGGAAGCAAAAAACTTACTCATTTTTAAGTACATCCTATTTCACTGAAAAGGCAGATGGCCAACATGACCTTGTTAAATATCCCCAACTTCCATCTCAACACATCATTCCCTCAGGTCTTGGCATTCAATAAATGTTGAAAGAATGAGTGAATGGATGAATGTTTTCTAAGACAAACTTCTCCATCTGTATTTCTGACTTCACCTTCTTCTATATCATTCAGACACTGTCCTATAAATTATACTATCTTTCCCATGGTCTCAACAGATTTTGGCTCCTTCCCATAAGTCTTCAACTAAGTGCATCTTAAGAAACTCCCTCCTCAAATAATACCTTCTTCTTGAGCAGCCAACATCTCTCTCTCCTCCCCATTACCAAAACTCTAAAAAATTAATCCATATTCATTATCTCTATTTCTCATGTCCAATTTAATTTTGGCCCAAAACAATGTTTCGCTGTCTTGTCAGTTTATTTATACAGTATTCTTGACAAATATCCTCTAATTTATTAATTGCTAAATATAACACCCTGATTTTATCTTCCTTGCTGGCCACTTTTTCTCTCTTCAAAGGATCTCCTCTTCTGGTTTCTGAGCTACTGGCCCATTCTGCTTTTTCCTTACTGATTGCTCCTTTTTAAATCTCTTTCACTGACTTTCCCTTGCTTACCCTTAAATGCAGATATTTCCTAAGATAATGTCCTAGAACTTATTCACTACCTTTTCCCATGACCTTATATAATACCATAGCTTCAAATTCAATATATATGCTGGTGATCCCCAAATTTCTATTTTTTAGCTATTCAAGAGAAGTGACTACGGTTCTATAGCAGTCCCATGTTACAAACATCATTATTATCCAGTAGAGTACATGCACATATTTGGCACTATATGTTTTATAAAATATAGGTGAGATAATTGCTAAACCTCTAATTTCTCAAATCACTTTCAGTATTTTCAAATCATAATGCTGAGTTTTTACATTTAAATAACCAAAGTTAGTGCTCCAAAAAAGTTTTAACATCCTACTATCATTTAGAGCATCATCATTATGTTGCTGAGGGATGTCACTTTATTATAAAGTGCTAATACATACCAGTTTCATTTGAAGGAAACATGAAGTTGACTTTACTAGAGAATAATATGGCACAATCAGTTCCTGAGTTGATTACCCTCTGAAATGAATCCAAAATGACATATGCTATAATACAAGTGAATTAAGTTAGGGTACCATATACAACAAAAAAGAAATCACACTGAATAAAATTAAGGACTATGTTATCCATCAATATAAAATTTTTTCTTTTTCTCCAACTGGTGTCAATAAGATTACTGTAATATTCAGGTTTCTAACCCCCAAAAGGAATTGTTTTCTAATTCCATCTATACCACTTGTGCAACAATTGTTTTAAAATGACTTAAAAGCAATGAAAAATGCTAACTAACTCCCCACTCTGGTAAAATCACTGATACGACTTATTTATACTAATGGAATAAAGATCACAAGCACTACATTATTTCACTGAATTTAACATTTTCAATGATCAAGCAGTTTGTGTGTATCTTCTCCCCAGTTCCGGTAATGGCTCTGAATATACAGACCACGTAAAAATGATAGGCTGTGTTTTAAGATATAGAGATCACCATATGGGTATCAACAGGTATTAACGCTAAGCAAGCCAAGAAAATATGTAAGGAAGACTTAATAACAAATGAAGTTGTGTACTTAAATACTACAAACAAAATTTGCCTTTACTCAAGGCAAATCCATTGTTTTATAATAGAGATGTATTCCAAGTTGGATACCTGTGGAATTTCACACGAGTGTTAGGTACTGATTTTCTGACACTCCCTTTGAATATACAAGTCCCAAACAACCAAGGTAGGCACTCTGAACATCTTTTCCCTGGCATATTCTTGCAATTAAAAAAAGGGTTGTATGTATAGGTGCCAATGGGCCATGATGCCTATAACCCGCAAGCACTCTAAGTAGCACTGTACCAAATCCTGATAGCGCTCAGGGAAGTAAATTTGCTTTGCCATCATTTCTAGAGATGCCTCCTAGAATAAAATTTGGGAATGTTCTGTCTCTAGGAAATGGTAGAGGATTTTTAAATTTACATATTTTTCAATCCAATTGCCAGCAAAATCTCCCTTTTAGTAAGCAGTAAGAATTATGATAATGTAGCTGAAAACAACACTCCCCAGAATACAGACATAACCTCTCAGATATGTGCTTCACTTTTTATCATACACAAGAGATCCGTTAAAAGTGAAATGCTAGCTCCACTGGGTGGCACATGACTAAGACGTAGGAAGGGTTACTCCTACTACTAAAAATTATTCTGCCTTTTGTTTCCTCATTAAAAAATATATATATTTAGATTACCAAATTAAAACAAATAAAAGTAACACTGCATAATTTAGCTGTCATTTTCTACCAAATTGCTTATAACTGTAACCATAAAATGATAATAATCTACCATATGTGCAGCTGCAAAACTAAGAAAAGCACTGGTCAGTGCTGCTGAGAAATGTGAACCTACTACTCCCCCTGGTGCCTGTGCAACTGAATTGCAATAAAATAAAAAGTTTCATTTCTCCAAGTGGGAAATTTTATATACTGTCAGTTCTGCCATAACGCTTGTTTTGAAAACACACATTTGTTTCAGTGCATTTGATGTATTTGAAAATAATCTGAGCACAATGTGACTCTCACCCATAAGAAATGCTAGGTGCAGGCAGAAAATAGCAGCCAGCTGACTCAAGCCCAGTAGGAATACACAAAAACACACCCACACACCTCACACCTCAAACATCTACCAGCTAAGGTAGTTCACCCTGTGTTATGGCCACACCCACACACACCTAGTGTTAAAACTTTCTATACAATCTCAGTAACTCTTCTTCTACCACTTTACAGTAACTCACAAACTGCAACCCCTTTCAGTGTCCATTTCTACCAGCATACTTCAGGTATTTTCAAGGTAAAGCACCATGTTTATTGCAGTATTTATGCATTTAATTATTTAATATTTGTAAAACTGTGCTATCGTTTTTATTAGTTTCCTTTAAAAAAGTGTTGCACTGATGAAGTTTTTGAGTGCTGTGCCCCTAAACACATTTTTCCCATAAGTGGGGTTTTGGGGGCATGATTTTGCAGTGTGATTTTTAGGAACATGTATGTCTCCTTTTAGCAGAACTAATTGTATAATAAATAGTACAATGTACGCCTCTACTATATTTGTGTATAGGACAAGAGTAATTATAAATAATTATTTAAATTTTATAACTTAAAAATGTGTTTTATGTGTTTATTTTCATGAGAGTATTACTGACTTTTTCTATCTCCTTTCGGAAAGGCTCTTTTCTCAGTTATAGACCTTTATAAGAATTCAGGAAGGAAAAAGTTTTACATATATACATAATACAAAATTTATTATGTGTGTGTGTGTGTATATATATATATAAATATATATACACACACACACACACTGCCATTTTTCCCATTCAAGCTATTAATCATGCCAAATAATTTGTGCCCCTGCTATGACTTGACAACCAAATTCTTTCCAGAAGTCTGAGGTGAGAAAAGGTCCAAATGACTCAAAAAACAGACAGGATGATTCCTTGTTTTGTGTTCATATGTCACTTAAAACCAGAATTAACCAAAAAGTTGCATAAGAAAAATAAGCAATCCATTAAGGAGAGAGACTGGGGTTCAAGGCAACACAAACAGCCCAAACAGCTGTTCTCACCAATGATAAATGCAGTTTCTTATAATAGGTTTTCCATTTTTCTGAAAAATACCCGCATTGTATTCAGATAAAAGGGAAGTCACTATAACCTTTAGGAATTCATAAGCCTTCTCTTAGTTAAATACTCTTGCTTACATCCAATGCTTCTCAATCACAGCAATGTTTGTCAAATGCATACCTTCCTTATCAGAGTATATACTTCAACATTAGCAGTTTGTCTACATCGGGTTTAACCTTTTCACATTATCAACCTATTGTAAATAAAGAAAAACTTACTGTCAGGCAGGAAAGTCTAAGTGTGGGCCATGGACAGCAGCAGGGGTATCACCTGGGAGCTTTTAAGAAATGCAAAACCCTGGGCCTCTCTCCAGATATGGGTTAGTCTTCATTTTATCAAGCTGCATAGGTGACTGATGTTCACATTAAAGTCTGAGAAGCACAGGTCTAAAGTACTATATGACAAACTCCCAGGCTCCATTTCTGCCTGTTTTGCACTTCTATGAAGTTAACAGCTTTCCTGCCACCAAAGTATAAGTCTTTTACAGTGAATTAACTGGAATGCTAACTTACAAAAAATATGCTGCCATTTTGTTAGTCTTTCTAACCTTGTTAGAACACAATCTGTTTGGATCACAATGGATAAGAATGGAGAGTATGGCCACAAAATATATGTGAGATAAAACTGATTAAATATGACTAAATATTAATTCCTAAAAAGGCAGAATTTTATATATAAGTATATATAAAATATAAAACATGGGGTTTTTTTTCATTTATACATGCCAAACAGCAGATATGTGTGCAATAAAAACCCTAGCAACTCATGCTTATGTCATATGCCTAGGACATATTTCATTAATTAGACAAACATTTAAAAAACTACAGAGAGTTAATGTTTCTTCCCCAATTGTATATAAAAGCACTAAATTGAGCGAGCTGGTTACAGTGAATTAAAACCTACAGAAGAAATGGTTTAATAATGGTACCTTTATACAATTTGGTGTGATAGGACAATTTATCACAGATTTTTACTGAAAATCAGTATACAGCTCATTAATACATGCATATTGCCACATAATTTTAAGTGCCAAGCACCCAGAAATTCTCTGGTAAAATGTCCCCTGTTATCTCAAGCTATCTCCTTTGATCTCTAAATAGGCACACACACAGTATACACTTGGCACAGACTAGCCTGGCTGCTTCATTAGGACAAAGGGCTGCAAAGTGCTGAGGGATACAGCCTTCACTTTCCCTATTTTTTTTGTGTGTGTGTGTACGCTTTTATTTTTTAATTGAAATGTATTTGACATATTACACTGTGTAAATTTAAGGTGTACAAAAAACATGTTAATTTGATACATTTATATATACTGCACCAATATGATTGCATTACAGCGAGAGTTAGCACCTCTATCATGTCACATAATTATCATTTCTTTTTTGTGGTGAGAATATTTAAGACCTATTCTCTTGGCAAGTTAATAATTATAATACAATATTGTTATCTATATTCACCATACTGTGCATTAGAGCTCCAGGACTTATCTCCTAATCGCAAGTTTTCCTCTCTCCTTGATCTGTTTCTTACAGGTCCATGACAAAACCAAACCAAACTAAAACCAAAATCCCAACTAAGCAAATATATGGTTCCAGATAACATAATGAATCAGATAGTCATATGCTATCTGGGATGGCAAAGATGGCATTATCTGGGCAGCTATTCACGAGCAGGGGAGATGCCCTTTTCCTTAAAATATAAACTGAAAGGCTTATACCAAAGGAGCTCCAAATTTGCTGTTTTTAGTAGGAGACTTCAGGTCTGGGTAAGTGGGGAAAGGGAAAAGGGAATAGGAGAATAGAATAAAGGAAAATGCAGCAAGGAAGAAAATATGTATGCTCAGGCAAACAGACTAACCAATAAAGGTTAAAAACAAACAAAAGTGCAAAAATAAAACAAAAAAATTTCTTCCTAATTCACTGGGAGAACTATAATGTCTTGCTTTCCTCAGAAAGATAAGGGTACAAATTCTTGAACTGAAATGTTGGAATTCCAGATATAAGTAGTATTAAAAATCAGATTCAGCAAGAGAAGAAAGACAAAATAAACTATGCTAGCTAATAATAGCACAACAATAGAGATTAAGACAAAAAAGGGAGACCTGTTTGGATCTAGAGATTTCATTTAGGGTGGATGCTTTCCACCCAAACTTTGGCAAACTTTTTCTAAAGGTCCAGATAGTATTTCACGTTTTGCGGGCCATACTGTATCCCACAATTGAACAACTCTGTGATTGCCGTGTAAACATAGACAATACAGAACCAAGTAAGCATGGCTGTGTTCCAAAAAAGCTTAATTTACAAAAGTAGGCAGTAGCCTGGATTTGACCTATAGGCTGTAGTTTTCAAGTACTGCTATAGCCTAGCTTAAAACTAGAAAAACTATGGCTGTAACTTTCCTGGGGTTTTATGAGAAACAGAAATGATGAATGAGAATCACTTGGCCTCCAGCAGGAAGTGGTCTCTAAGATCTCTGTCACTGATTTTGAGAGTGATTAGCCCTTTGAAAACTAACTTGGGCTAGTATTTATATAGTTATTACAGACCTTGTTTTATCATATTGCAGTGACATATACTTTTCCTTTCCCTAAGCTTCCTTCTTGTTATTTTCATAATAATAAAAAAACAATTTTCCACTGGAAGTGCTAGCCAGAGCAATTAGGAAAGAAAAAGAAATACAGTTGGCTGTCCATATCCACGGGTTCTGTATCTGAGAATAGAGGGTCAACTGTACAACTGTACAACACCCATTTTATATAAGGGACTTGAGAATCCATGGTATCTACAGGGGTTCTGGAACCAATCCCCAATGGATAATGAGAGCCAACTGTAAAAGGTATCCAAATCAGAAAAGAAGAATTAAAATTATCTCTATTTGAGGATGATGTGATATTACATATAGAAAAGCCTAAAGGCTCCACCAAAAAAAATGTAAGAACTAATAAATTCAACAAAGTTACAGGATAAAAAATCAATATAAAAAAATCTGTTACATTTCTGGACACCACCAACAAACTATCAGAAGGAGAAATTAAGAAAAATAATTGCATTTACCATAGCATCAGTTAAGAATAAAATACTTAGGAATAATTTTAACCAAAAAGGTGAAAGATCTGTACACTGAAAACTGTAAGACATTGATGAAAGAAAGTGAAGAAGACACAAATAAATGGAAATTATTCCATTTCATGGATTGGAAGAATTAATATTGTTAAAATGTCCGTACTACCCAAAGTGATCTACAGATTCAGTGCAATCCCTATCAAACTTCCAATGGCATTTTTCACAGAAATAAAACAATCATAAAATCTGTAGGGAACCACAAAAGTCCCCAAATAGCCAAAACAATCTTGAGAAAGATGAACAAAGCTGAAGGCATCACACTCCCTGATTCCAAACTATATTACAAAGGTATAGTAATCAAAACAGTATGGTACTGGCATAAAAACAGATACACAGATCAATGGAAAAGAATAGGGAGTCCAGAAATAAACCCATGGATATATGGTCAATTAATTTATGACAAAGGAGCCAAGAATATACAATGGGAAGAGGATAGTCTCTTCAATAAGTTGTGTTGGGAAAACTGGAAAGCCACATGCAAAAGAATCAAACTGAACCACTATCTTACACCATACACAAAAACCAACTCAAAGTGGATTAAAGGCTTGAATGTAAGACCTGAAACTATAAAACTCCTGGAAGAAAATATAGGGATAAGCTCCTTGACGCTGGTCTTGGCAATGATGTTTTGGATTTGACACCAAACGCAGACAAATAAGTGAGACTACAACAAACTAAAAAGCTTCTGCACAGCAAAGGAAACCATCAACAAAATGAAAAGGCAGCCTATGGGATGGGAGAAAATATCTGCAAACCACATATTCAATAACGGGTTAATAACCAAAATACACAAGAACACATATAACTCAATAGCAAAAAACAAATAACTCAATTTTAAAAATGGGCAAAGAACCTATATAGACCTTTTCCCAAAGAAGACATACAAATGGCCAACAGGTACATAAAGAGGTGCTCAACATCACTAATCATCATGGCAAAGGAATGATCCCTTATTTGTGGGCAGAAACATGACTATCAGTGACAGAGAATGGTAATTACGGGACTCTAATCAAAAGCTATATCAAATGAAAAGATTGAAACACAGGAAAATCTTACAAAGACTGAAAATACAAAGAAGAGACCCAGTTTATCCTTTACTTCATGTCCACTCTAGAAAATAAACAAAATTGGCCAAATTAAAGAAACCCTGCTTTGTTTTTCTTTCTTATTCTTGTACCCTCAATTTCCGACTGAGTTCCTGATGCTCTATATTGAAGTCTAGATGTCTGTCCTGAGTTAAAAGACATATGAAAAGGACATTAAAAACACCTAATGCATACATAAAACATATATAATAGAGTGCTGAAAATCCAAGGGTGAACATACTTTCATCATTTTTATATACTGATTAAAAAGGAGAATTTGAAACCAGTTCCAATATCATTAACAGTTTTCATCTTCTACTAATTCTACAAGCAACACACACACAAGACAGAGCACCTCAGCTTTGTTGCTTTGTTTCTGACCTCAGAGAAAATTCCTCAGAATATGCTATGGAGCTACTTTCCCACATTTACTGTTGAATTTAATTTCTCTTTCAGGGCTTTAGGTAATTACAGTAAATGTCAGTTACAGAAAAATCTAAATAAAATTGCAAACTTTTTTTTAATGCAAATCAAAAGACTGATTATTGCAAATGTTTATGGTCACTAAGGTGTCTAGTATGGTCCATGTCATAAAGATAATAAGAGCATAATCATAAGCTTACTTTCGATAAAACTTACTTCTTTTGTTCATATTATATATATTTTCCCCTATGCTCCCTTGGTAAAATAAACTGATAGAATAGGTTATATCATGGATACAAAGTAGGGAAAAGCACATTACATTTAAGTGCATATGGTTTAAATCTTTTATAACTGATTTTCCTAAATTATACATCATACTTTCTGTGTAATATAATATGCAAGGTGGAATTCTAAGGAGCAAAACCATTCTTATAGAATATATAAAAGCATGAATACACTGTTACATGTTAAAACAAATAAAACTAAAATTAAAAAAAATAAAGTAGCTAGGCTTGGTAATCTTCAAAAATTTATATTACAGCATAGATTCCCGAAAGTGAAGAATAGCAAAAACATTGCAAAATAGCAAATTATTTACTACTTTATTTATCTCTGGTTTAAAATAAAGCCTAGAGAATAAATGAATATTTCACAATTCTGAAAGTCAGATAAAAACAAATCTTCAAATATCTGATTGGGCTAAGCTACCTCAAGAGTGAGGCCAACTAGAACCAGAAGCCCTCTTACTACGTGCAGAGAAAAAGGTCAGGATGTCTTGAACTGTCTTTATGAATCCAAGTCCTAGCCAAAAGACTTCTTTGTCATTTGAGGTTTTTGCCTATTTGTTTTTTCTTTTTTTTTCTTTTTCACTGGATTCATGTTGGGTTCATGCTGGGAAGAAAAATCCATGTGACAATCTTAGCAACTGCCCTAATTTTGGAATATGTGCAACCAATGGGGAAATATACTGAATGCCATAAAGACATTATGAGGTAACCAAAACTGGTAATTATGGCAAAGTGTAGGGTCCTGACTTTGCAAAGAAAAATTTTTTTACTTTAATCCTTGCAATTATTGTGAGTTGCTATGGAACTGTTACAGCATTGAAGCTATACCATATTATTCAGATTCATTTTGAATGGGATCCTTTTTATGCATCCTAGATTTAAAATAGAAGAATTAAGGAAAAATTGATTGGCCATTGCTGTGATCTGATTTAATGTGCATAACACTAATTATAAAGTGGATTCCATAACTACATGCAGAGTACAATAGGAGGACCATTCTTCTAACACCTCAGACTCAAAGCATCTTGATGCACAACTCACCTCATTACACAGCACACTTTATAACATCTCTTTGTGGGACTCAAGATGCCTATTAAAAATATGCTCTTATCCATTCATTTCAGCACTGCTACTACTATTTTAAAACGTACTACTATTAGCTTCAAAGTTAGAAAAGGCAGTTCTACACGTGAAGTATTTCTTCTTAGAGCTCTTTAACTCGTATATAAAAGATATATTATGATTATAAGGGAGGTCCACTCTGCTTAGAATGTAGAAAGTCTCAAGAGAAGGTTACTCCCACACTAATGATGAGAAACAGCCAGAGAATCTGTAGAACTTTTTTGCGCCCATCAGAGTTCATGTCACAAGAACTGAACTCCAAAGGTGACAAGCCTCTCTAAGGAGAGACAGGACACAGAACTCAGAGAAGAGGTGGTCATCATAAAGGGCAGATAAGAAAAAACAGCTGAAAAATTATAACAAAATTTTAATAAAGGCTGAGTGTGGGCTAATATGACAGCTTACACATTCCTGGGAGCACCAGACATAGAAGACATAGAAGAGTAAGCATTCCCTCACTAGATTTTTCTCACAGGCTCCTACCAGGGGCTTATAGGACATAATAATGAAGCAAGAGACCTAAGAGAATTCCCATCAGTGAGGCCTATGTACAAAACTCTGCCCACTTCTTGGACCATTCTCTTACCGAAAGCAAAAGTTAGAAGCTTCTATGAGGTCAGGAAACACTGCTGCCCTACCTATACCCAGAGAGACCAGGAACATTAGGAAAACCCTGCCAGTACTCCAGAACCCACAATAAGCACAAGGTAGCAGAAGCCCTCCACTACAGAAATTTCAAGTCTGGTGCACTGAGGATAACTACAGTAATAATAAGACACGAATCCAATTCAACAATTGACTACAATGACTCAAAGTGCATACTAACTGCCTGCCTGATAGAGGAGAGAGGTGCCTTTTCTGAGCATAAATACTATTTACCTCAATCTCTGCTGTTCTTTAGCACACAATGTCAGGTATTAAATAATAAATAAAGAATTCCTCCGATGGCTTTATCAGCAGACTTGATACAGCACAGGGAACAGTCAACTTCAAAGTAAGGCAGCAGAAATTAGCCAAAATGAAACACAAAGAAGATAAAAAGAACAGAGCATCCCAGGTCTGTGGTACCATAGCAAATATGTATAACCAGAATCCCAGAAAGAGAAAAGAGAGAGAAGGGGATGGAAGGAATGTCTGAAGAGATAATGAATGGTCAAGAACTTTGCAAAATTAATGAAACACAACAAACCACAGACAAAAGCAGCTCAAGGAACTCCAAGCAGGATAAACACACACACATACATACATACACGCACATCCCTCCCTAGACATATCATAGTCAAATTGCCGAAAACCAGAGCCAAAGACTAAATTTTGAAGACAGCAGGAAAAAAGCGTTTTAAAGTATTTTAAAAAGCATATCACAATAGCAACCATATTCCACATTTGTGACTTGACAGTTACAAATAATAAAACAGGAATATCTAACACTTACTGAGCACTTGTTACATGTCAGAAACTGTTCTAAGTGTCACAAAACCCCTATGAGGTACATTTAATATCTTATTTTACAGTTGAAGAAACTGAGATCCCAAGAGGTTAAATAAATTGCTGAGGATCACACAGTTAGAATCTGTGGAATCAGGGTTCAAGTCCCAGCAGTCTAGCACCAGGTTCATGCTCTTAATCACTATACCATTCTGTTTTGGTCAAGATCTTTATCTCCACCCCATTAGGGTACCATAAACAACAATAATTAATACACCACCATACACATCTTGCCCTGTCTGTGTTCCTAAAAGAGAAAGCAACACTGATGTATGGAAGAACAGAAACTTCTATCACTACTGCGGTTGGCAGTGAATGTTAGTATAGTTTACACAGCTCCTTGTAAGTTAGGTAAATACTTCTGGGCAACAAGAAATCTGGATTTTAAATGCACTGCATGAATATATTTTGGTGCTGAGTTGCACCTACTTGTCCTTACAACGGCACTCCCATTTGAAACCACTTCTCTCCTTTAAAGGACAGTGAACATAACATCAAGGAAAAAGTTATTACTATTTCTAAATTGTCTCTGCTCACAGCAGGCAGTCTTCAGGCAGCAATTCTGTCATAGCATTATGATTAATTTATTTTCAATAGGGTTTATTTTAGAATAATTTTAGATTTATAGAAAAGTTCAAAAGATACTACAGAGAGTTCCTATATACCTCTTCTCCAGTTTTCCCTATTGTTAATATCTTATATCACTGTAGTGTATTTGTCACAACTAAGAATCCAACACTGTTACATTACTATTAACTAAACTCCAGACTTTATTCAGATTTCACTAATTTTTCCATTAATGTCCTTTTTCTATTCCACAGTCCTATTCAGGGTACATTGAGTTTATCATGTCTCCTCAGTTTCCTGTAGTCTGTGACAGTTTCTCCGTCTTCCCTTGATTTCCATGACCTTGATAGTTTTGAGGAATACGGGCCAATCTCCAGTCTGAGTTTGTCGAATGTTTTTCTCATGGCTGGAATGGGGTTATGGACTTTGGGAAAGAATACCACAGAGGCGAAGTGCCATTCTCATCCCATCCCAGCGGGGGTATCTGAGAGCCACAAGATTCTGGTGATGTTAACCTTCATTAACTGGTTAAGGTAGCGTTTGCTGGGCTTCTCCATTGTGAAGTTATTATTTTTCCTTTCATTCTCTATCCTTTGAATGCAAGTAAGTGAGAGTATCTCAGGAGCAGAGGATGGAAATTAAGCTCCACCTTTTGAAAGGGGGAGTATCTACATTTATTATTTGAAATTCTTCTGTAAGAAAGAGTTGTCTCTCCTCCCCCATTTGACTAATTTATATTTAAGCTATTGTTTAACATGGGGTAAAATGATCATATAAAGTACATGTTTTTAGCTGAGATTTCACTCTCTTAAAGCCAAGGAACAAGCCCCTAGCCCACTTTTCAGCCCAACTGAAAAGAAACAAATTTAAAGTGTCACAGTTGAGTTAACAATTTTGCCCAGCATCTGTATAACCTTAGGAAAGAAGCAGAGTTCATTCAAGGTATGCTTTGAATGGAGGAATATGGAACAGGACTTGGTATTCTCATCACCATGCAACCGAAGTCTGTCTCCCTTCCTCCCTCCTTCCCTCCCTCTCCCTTCTCCCCCTTCAGAGTAGAGGTGTTCCTCTTTCCTAATAATAACGCAAAGATGCCTCGTGCTGGCATCTGCTAGATGCTGCTAGAATTTATATCTCTAGAGGCCAAACAAAGCATGATAACCAGATATATTAAAATAAAATTTTCAATTATTCTTGGTTAGACGATAATTTCTCAGATAATCTATCCTTCATCCGATCAGTTAGACCCCAGGAAACAGAACTCCTTGAGCAAGGAGCTCACCTCAAGGTAAAATGAATGTGAAAATGCTTAGAAAACCCCATACCCAGAAGACCTACACTCAAAAGCTACAAAAGCTGAGGGTTTCAGACAACAACAACTAAAACAGCAATAAGAGAAAAATAAGGGTTCAGAGAACTTTCAAAAGAAGAAGAAATCAAAGGGGAGAAGAGAGAGAAGAAGAAAAACTAGATGAAATGAATATAACCCTCGAAACTAAATCATTTGTAAGAAATATATAAGAGTCAAATTCTTTTTCAAGCAGGCTAAATTGTAACTAATGTAACTAGCATGAATATATCTAAGGAAGAGTGACCTGTTTGCACAGTACAAAAAAGGCTTCATACTTGTTTAGTGTATCCTAGATCTGCCCAGGAAGAAGGTATTCAGCCAAATGGTCTGCTAATCACAATATTCTCTCTTCCTCACTCAGTCCAGCCTCACTCTTTTGTCTTATAACTTCACTGTTCATACGATTCTAATTGGTCCTCCAGAGTCTCTAATATTCTACCAAGATATGTCTTGGTGTCTTCTGGCTTTACCTAAAATCCTCCCTCCCATCTTCTTAACCTTCAATTAAACATAGATTTCACCTAAAAGTAATCACAATTCTGTAAACTTAAAAAAATAAACTTTAGAGTTTACAAAATACTTTTTATCTTATTCCCTCACTTGATCTTTATAATAATAAAAACACCATGGTATATTATCATCTTACAAATGAAGCAAGGGTAACTTACATGGCTGAAGTTACCCATATCAGTTCTGTTACTCCCAATGACCCTTTACAAATTCACCTCAAATGAAGATCTGAATTCACTTGGTAGTTCAGCGTACTGTAATTCCTAAAGGTCCCTAGTGACTTCTTGTTCAACGAATCCAATATATACTTTATGGTTCTCCTTATATGACTTATCTGTACAACTCTCTTGAAATGCTATCTTCCTTCAGCTCCTTCTGACCCAACTTTTTATTAACACTATTCCCTTGTCTCTATTCTTTCTCATTCTCATTCTAAGGCCCTATCTCTTTACACCTAATAAATGTTAGGGTCTGTCTTTGGCTTTTATCTCTCTTCATGTTGTATGTTCTTCCTGGGCAATCTCACCCAACGTCTAAGCTTCAAAAGCCAATTATATTCTGACTCCCAGAAGTACATACCTAGTCCCAAATTTTATTCTCAACTTCAGACTCTTATCTGAATTAGATTGGGCCTATCTTCAAAGTTAATGTGGCCAAAATTAAAGTCATAACCTTTATCTCTTTTTAAAACCTGCTTTTCCCCATATATGTCCTATCCCATCTCCCTACATGCCCAACCCAGAAATCAGAGCCACCCAGATTCTGTTAGCTCCACAATCATCACACCTACTCTACCTCTAAATAGCTGTCAAGTCTGTCTCCCCCTTTCTATCCTCATCATCTCTGATTTAGCTCAGATTTTAGCATCTCTCCCACCTGGACTACTGCTCTACTACACAGTAAACTTCTGAACACTAATTTTACCCTTTCAATCGATCTTTGGTCTTGCTGCCGAAAAGATTCTTTTACAACACCAATCAGATCAATTCACCAGGCCCTACCTTCAATTATCAAAAGTAAATACCAAACCTCTCCCCCCACCCCAAGCTGATATCCCAAAGGGTAAGCCCAAATACCCTGGCCATTCAAGACCCTCAGTGATTTGGACTAAGCTTACCCTTCCAGCATCATTTCCTTCCACCTTGCCTTTGCAACTTCAGCCTCACCATTGCAACCTGTACTTTCAGTAAATCGAACTCCTGAAATGTCACATGATGACAGTGCTGTCCAACAGAACTTTCTGTGATGATGTAAATGTTCTATATCCATTCTATACAGTACCAGTCACATGTGGGCATTTGGGAACTTAAAATATGGTGTGGTGACTAAGGTACCGAGTTTTTTATTTTATTCAATTATAATTAATTTAAATTTAAATTGTCACATGTAGCTAGTGGTTTCCATACTAAAGAGGGCAGCTGAATGCTCTCTATAACTCTATATCTTGGGATGTCCAGAATGTTCCTTTCTTTACCCCTTACTTGCAGGCATGGTAATTTTCTATTCACCTTTCAAGTCTCAACTCAATGACTATTTTATTCAAAGTCTTCTTTGCCCCATCAACTCCCACAATCCCTTATGCCAAAAAAAAGTACCATTTATCATATTGTGTATATTGTGGTCATTCTTTCAAGAATTATTTACTCAGGATCTGTTATGTGTTAAATGCTGTGCAAGACACTGACGTCACAAAGAATAAGTAAACATTTTGTAATAAGAAATTCATTGTTCACTAGGACAAACAACTGCAAGCTGATTAAGAGGTGCTCTACTGGAATTATCTGCCAATACTGTTCTCTGAACAATGCCATGCTTATTTACATTTTGATGCTTTTTCACATGCTTTTCCTTTTGTGTGACATTCCCTCCTTTGCTTTCTCTATTTGATAAATTCCTTTGTGCTTTAAGATTCAGATCAAGAGTCAATTCCTCTGGGAAGTCTTCCTTAATCCCTAGTTAGCCTCTCCTCTGCTCTCTGAAATCTCACCCTGCAAATATCTCTATCATAGACTTAGCACACTGCATTACAAATATCTTGTTTGTTTCCCCCATACAACATGTCAGACAGTGCCTAGTACATAGCTGGCACTCAAAAACTGTTTGCAAAATATACGTCTACATACTAAATAAGATATTATCAACTAATATTATTCTTACTTTCACTTCTGCCAATAATATATATATACAACTCTGACTTTTCACCTGAGCCTTATAGGCAAATTTCCATTTACTACTTTGGTAAATGGACATATTCCGAAAGACCTACACACTAGTCAAACTGAACACATCCAAAATTTATTTAACTTATCCCAAACTACCTGAGCCTTCTCCTGGTCCTGTCTCTTCAGGGGACCAATACCTACAGGGGAAAAAAAGGGTTTTAAGCATTTTGAAACCAAGTACAATATATGTTAAACATGGTTCACCTTTACTCAAAACACTACAATCACCTATCACTATTTTAATCTTGCACCACCTCTCCTCTTAAATCAAACTAAACAACTTAAGGATCACAAAATGGCCATTTTATAATTTTGGTTATATATGCTCAGAAGAGTCTTAAATCAAAATGACATTAATATCTTCCAGAGAGTTTCACAGAGCAAAACCAAAATTACTCAAAAGAATATATATTACTTTTATTCTTTCTTATCCCGTTATCCACAATTCCTATTTAAATATGAAATAAAATAAAATAAATGATAATAAAACAGCAGGGAAAAAAAACCATAGGAAAAAAAGTGTCCCACCAAGAAAAAGAAAAATGTATTTGTTGCACTTAACTATTAAAGTTCCATACATACGTGAAAGTAAAGAATCATAAATCAATTTAAAATGATGATTTGGAGTTCTACTTCCAACTACCAGCCTTGCTTCTAATCGTAAGTGGAAAAGTATAAAATCTTCACATTTAAGTATGAGTGTAAATTTTTCATAAATACCCTAGAACAGGTTGAAGAAATTCTATTTCTAGTTGGCACAGACATTTATAAGAAAGGGATGTTGAATTCTGTCATATTTTTTTCTCCATCTATTGAGATAATCATATAGTTTTTTTTTTGGTTTTGGTTAATACGGTGAATTACACTGATTGATTTTTGAATGTTAAACCAGTCTTTCATTCTAGAAAAAATTTGGTTATGATATATTATGCATTTTCTATATTGTTGGATTTGATTTGCATATATTCTATTGAGAATTATTGCATCTATATTAATAACAAGGAATACTGGGGACTCCCCTGGTGGTGCAGTGGTTAAGAATCCGCCTGCCAATGCAGGGGACGCAGGTTTGAGCCCTGGTCCGGGAGGATTCCACATGCTGCGGAGAAACCAAGCCTGTGCGCCACAACTACTGAGCCTGCGCTCTAGAGCCCGCGAGCCACAACTACTGAGCCCGTGTGCCACAACTACTGAAGCCAGTGTGCCTAGAGCCCGTGCTCTGCAACGAGAAGCCACCACAATGAGAAGCCCGCGCACCACAATGAAGACCCAACGCAGCCATAAACAAACAAACAAACAAACAAGGGATATTCATTTGCAATATTACTATTTCTTGTAGTATCTTTGTCAGGTTCTCCTAACAGGAAATTGTAGGTAATGAGTTAGTAATTTTCAGAAAAATTTTCAGAACAAGTTTGTGTAGGACTATCTGCAGGCTTGATTTGCTCAAATATTGCACATTTCCAGAAGTGCCTGATTTTGTGACTGGCTCTTAGCTGACTCTTGGGAACTGAACTCTTAGAATGTTCTAAAAAAATTGTTTTGCACGTTTGGAGTCTTGAATGGCACTGCACCAGTATGTCAATTTGTCTAGATAGTTTATGCAAACAATGTGGTTTATAGTGAATACCTGGCTTTCAGTAACTACAGTGGTCACACAGGCACTGCGTGACTGATCTCCAGTAAAAACCTTAGATTATTAGGATCAAGCAAGATTCCCTGGTAGACAACACTAATACATATAACTTTTGCTTTGTATCCTTTTGCTTTTTTAAAAAAATGTACCTATGAATATGATGACTTCTGGGTCCTAGGGATCCCTGTAGCAAATCACTAACCTTAGAGGTGATCTTGGGGACACCCAACACAGTGTGATACTGGGGACCACTGAAAGACACTAGTAGTATTTTCTCCTTAAATACTTGGCATCATTTACCAGTGAAGCCATCAGAGCTTGATATTTTCTTTATAGGAAATTTTTTTCCTCCCTTAATTAATAGACTTTATCTTTCAGAGCAATTTTAAGTTTATAGAAAAATTGAGCAGAAAGTACAGAGAGCTCTTATACAGTGCCCCCCACCCCCAGTTTCCCCTAGTATTAACAGGTTGCATTAGTGTGGTACATTTGTTACATTTGATGAACAAATCTTGATTATTTCTAACTAAGCTTAATAGTTTACATCAGGGTTCACTCTTCATGTTGTACAGCTCTATGGGATTTAACAAATGAATAATGCCATGTATCCACCATTACCGTATGATACACAATAGCTTCACGGCCCTGAAAAATCCCCCCTATTCATCCTTCCCTCCTTCCCGACCCTGAGTCTCTGGCAACTCTGATCTTTTTACTGTCTCTATACTTTTGTCCTTTCCAGAACTCATATATTTACAATCATTCAGTATGTAGCCTTTTCAGACTGACTTCTATCACTGAATAATATGTATTTAAAGTTCCTCCATGTCTTTTTGAGGCCTGAAAGCTCATTTCTTTTATCAAATGAATAATATTCCATTGTATAAATACACCACAATTTGTTTATCCATTCACCTATTGAAGAACATCTTGGTTGCTTTTAAGTGTTAGCAATTATGAATAAAGCTGCTATAAACATCTCTGCGCAGGTTTTTGTGTGGATGTAAGATTTCAATTCATTTGAAGAGCAAGGAGCATGATCGTTGAACCACATTTTAAGACTATATTTAGCTTTGTAAGAAACTGCCAAACTGTCTTCCAAAGTGGCTGTACCATTTTGCATTGCCACCAGTAACAGTTCCTGTTGTTCCATATCCTCATCAGCATTTGGTGTTGGCAGTGTTTTAGATTTTATCCATTCTAATAGGTGTGTAGTAGTATCTCATTGTTGCGTAAACTTGCAATTACCTAATGACATATAATATTGAGCGTCTTTCCATATGCTTATTTGCCAAGAGTATATCTTCTTTGGTGAGGTGTCTGTTCATATCTTTTGCCGATATTTAAAATTGAGCTGTTAGTTTTCTTACTGTTGAGTTTTAAGAGTTCTTGATATATTCTGGGTATAAGTCTTTTATCAGATAATGTGTTTGCAAAGATTTTCTCACAGTCTATGGCCTGTCTTTTCATTCTCTTAACAGTGTCTTTTACAGAGAAGTCTTAAACTTCAATAAAGTCCCATTTGTTAATTTTCCTTTCATGAACTGTGCTTTTGGTGTTTTATCTTAAAACTTATCACCCAACCCAAGGTTACATAGATTTTTTCCCATCTTCTAGAAGTTTTGTTGTTTTGCATTTTATATTTAGGTCTATGACCCATTTGCAGTTAATTTTTATGAAAGATGTAAAGTCTGTGTCTAGATTCATTTCTTTGCATATGGTTGTCCAGTAGTTTCAGCACCATTTGTTGAAAAGACTGTCTTTTCTCCATTGAACTGTTTTTGCTCCTTTGTCAAAGATCAGCTCACTATATTTGTGTGGGTCTATTTCTAGGCTTTCTATTTAGTTTCATTGATCTATTTGTCTATTGCCAATACCACACTCTCTTCATTACCATAATTTTATAGTAAGTCTTGAAGTTGGGTAGCATCAGTCTTCCAACTTCATTCTTCTTCAATAATGTGTTTGCTATTCTGGGTCTTTTACCTTTTTGTATAAACCTTATAATCAGTTTGTAAATATCCACAAAATAACCTGCTGGGGTTTTGACTGAGATTGCATTGAATCTATAGATCAAGCTGGGAAGAACTGACATCTTCAAAATGTTGTCTTCATATCTGAACACAGAATCTCTCTCGAGTTATTTAGTTCCCCTTTGCTTTTGCTCATCAGAGTTTTGAAGTTTTCCTCATTTAGATCTTGTATATATTTCGTTAGACTTAAACCTAGGAATGTATTTCTTTCTCTTTCTCGCTGGCTGTGAATGTAAATGATGTTATGTCTTTAATTTCAAATTCAATTGCTCATTGCTGGTATATACGAAAGCAATTGACTTTTGCATATTAACCTTGTATCCTGCAACCTTGCTATAATTGCTTATTAGGTTCCAGGAGTTTGGGAGTAGATTCTTAAGAATTTTCTACAGAGACAATCATGTCACCTGTGAAGAAAGGCAGCTTTTTATTTCTTCTTTCCCAATATGTATACCCTTTCTTTTCTTGTCTTATTGAATTAGTAAGACTTTTAGTAGGACATTCTGTAAGAGTTTTAAACTACAAGTTCATTTTTAAAAATAGATATAGAGCTTGGTAGAAGTCACCTGTGAAGCCATCTGTTCCTGGACTTTTGTTTGTTGGGAATTTTTTAATCATGGATTCAATTTCAGTACTTATAATTGGTCTGTTCATATTTTCTATTTCTTCCTGGTTCAGTCTTGGGAGATTGTACCTTTCTAAGAATTTGTCCATTTCTTCTAGGTTGTCCATTTTATGGCATTTAGTTGCTTTTTATTTATGGCGTATAGTTGCTTGTAGTAGTCTCTTGTGTTCCTTTGTATTGCTGTGGTGTCGGTTGTAACTTCTCCTTTTTCATTTCTAATTTTATTGATTTGGACCCTCTCCCTTTTATTCTTGATGAGTCTGGCTAAAGGTTTATCAATTTTTTTTATCTTTTCAAAGAACCAGCTTTTAGTTTCATTGATCTTTTCTATTGTTTTCTCTATTTCATTTATCTCTGCTCTGATCTTTATGATTTCTTTCCTTCTACTAGCTTTGGGTTTGTTTGTTCTTCTTTCTCTAGCTGCTTTAAGTATAAGGTTAGGTTGTTTATTTGAGATGTTTCTTGTAAGCTGTCAAATTTATATGCATAAAGTTGTTCACAGTAATCCCTTATTATTCTTTTAATAACTGTAGAATGTAGAAATGAGACCTATCTCATTCCTGATCTGGCAATTTATCTCCTCTTTTTCTGCCTGATCACCAGTATGACTAATGTTTTATCAATTTTATTATCTTCTCAAAGAAACATGTTGGCTTCACTAATTTTTCTCTATTGTTTTTCTGTTTTCTGTTTCATTGATTTCCTTCCTGGTCTTTATTATATTATTTCCCCTGCAAAGTCCTGGTTTTATTTGTTTTTCTTTTTCTACTTTCTTAAGGTGAAAGCTGAAGGTACTGACTTGAGACTTTTCTTCTTTTCTAAGGTAGGTGTTCAGTGCTAAAAATTTCCCTCTAAGTACTGCTTTAACTGCATCCAAGTAATTTTAATATGTAATGTTTTGATTTTTGTTAAGTTAAAAATACTTTCCGTTTTCCATTTGAATTTCTTCTCTGGCTCATGGGTATTTAGAAATGAAGAGCAAGATAAAGGGGAAAAATAACTCAGTCATAAATGTCTTCATTACTTTTTGACATAGAGGAAGCACCATCTCTTCTAAAAAACAAGGTTAAGAATTATATTCCAAGGGTTGATACAGTTTCTTTCACTGTAACAAAGTTCTATATCTAAATGTTATACATACACTTTAAACCAAGAGCTATCAAAGGCATTTGTGCTAAATACCACTTAAATAGTAAAAGATTTTAATAGGGGACAAATGAATGAAGCAGGTAATACTGCAGACTGAAAGAAAGAGATCAAAGAAGAGTGCAAAAATATCAGATGAGTTTATCCGATGGGGTGCAGGGGAGGGGGATGACAAAAGGATATTCTTTCAAAATAATTTACATATATGAGAATAAAAATGGGAGTACGATAAATGTCCAGCAATCGATTTGTAAATATATTAACATATATCATATATTGCAATACTATGCAAACAGTAAGAGTAGAATTACGATAACAAACCAAAAGGCAACAAGACTCCTCTCAGGGAAGTGTGTAAAATGTCCCCCAAATAATCTCTATTATGAGAAATACATTTCCAACCTAACTGACTTAAAGGATGAAACCTGAGTATAGTCATATGCTCATTAACTCAACACTCGTGTTCTCTATTAAATATGAAACAGTCTACCTTTTTTAGACTTCTATTGAATTAAAAAGTTTTTCCCTTTTACAAAGGCATGCATAAAAGGAAGAAATATTACCTCAACAAGTCCAAATGTAAACATTTTTAGATGTAACCAATTCAGAAGGGCATTCACAGGCCAGCCTACTAAATTTGAACTAATGAAAAAGCAGCCTATTAAGTCTTAACAGAGAACCACATTTAACCCCTGTGGCAAAATACCAAGAAACTTCTCAATACCTGAATCAGAAGGAATCTGTAACATGATGGATTCTTCATGACTGTTTTTCCAGGATGATGCAGACCCCAAATATAAAATCTTCAATTGCTGAAAAATAGCTCATCAACTCCACCCTTCACTTAAAGAGGCAACGAAATTGCCAACTGAAAGATGGGGTTAGGAGAGGTAGGCAAACATGTTTGGACTAAATCAAAGTATGGTACCATACAGAGGATGAAAGGAAGAGAAAGCAGACCATGCCTACTCAAGAATTCTATGATCAGGAGGTAAGTGTAGACAATTAACATTCAAAACACAGCAAAAAAAGACAATGGCATCAATGCCTGAAAAAAACCTAAGAACGGTGTTAAATGCTATCCCTATCCTGCTGAGATCTATGTAATCTTCTAAAATATAAAATAAAATGAAATTCTATGACTTGACTAAATAATACAGGTTGTCTCTATTAAAAAGTATTTTCAAAAATTTCCAAACCACACATCTGAAATAAACTAAGTGTAAGTACTTTGATAAAAACATGAATAAGGGAAAATGAGTACTAGGAGTGGGTTCCTAGAATAAAAATGCAACCATACGTAGGTAGCTTGTCAAAATCCAAGAATTTATATGAATCTTGGAAGATTCTGATAGTGAAAAGAATGGACCAGACAAGTCATACTAAACTTGTAAGCTGGATATCTGTTAAATTTAAGACCTTAGATGACCTAAGGTAAAAATATATCTAAAATTTCATTCAACCTGAACTACGAAAAAACTCTCTGGTAATCATGACCATAAAAACTGTCTTTTCAAGGACTTCCCTGGTGGTGCAGTGATTAAGAATCTACCTGCCAGTGTAGGGGACACAGGTTCAAGCCCTGGTCCGGGAAGATCCCACGTGCCGCAGAGCAACTAAACCCGTGCACCACAACTACTGAGCCTGCGCTCTAGAGCCTGCAAGCCACAACTACTGAGCCTGCGTGCCACAACTACTGAAACCCGCGCACCTAGAGCCCATGCTCTGCAACAAGAGAAGCCACCTCAATGAGAAGTCCGCACACCACACGAAGAGTAGCCCCCAATCGCTGCAACTAGAGAAAGCCTGCACACAGCAACGAAGACCCAACGCAGCCAAAAATAAATAAACAAAAAACCAACAAACAAACAAAACCTGTGTTTTCAGGAGTTTCTGCTTCTACCCATGAAGGAAGAGTTGGGACAAAATTGCCCTCCTGTCATGAGTAATTAGAAAAGAGGACAATATATATGAAATAACTGTGTTCAGATGATGGACAATGAACAGAGCAGGATTACAGTGCCAGGGAAAAGATTTTAAGTTAGGTAAGCCCTATACTTACCTAAGCTTTCTGCTTAAAGGAAGTTGCCAGGCCACAGCACAGTGAGAGGAAATCCCTATTGAACATGGTAGGCTTGCTGAGTTAAGTAAGAGACTGACATACAGGGAGGCCGTGGATGCTAGTATTCACATGGTTAGTACCAGGGAAGAAGAAGCTGCACAGAGAGAGTGTTCTGGAGAGCTGCAGAGGGATGTAATCTTTGGCTGAGTACTAATCTGCATACTGATGAAGTGAAACACCATGAAGTCAGTGAAAGAACCACTGGGAAAGCATAAGGCTAGACAATCCCAGAGGTCACACAGGGATGAAAACAGGCAGCATTCCCATCAGCCAGAGTAGAGAAACTATGTAATACAAAAGGTATTTGATAGGCTCCTCAGAGAGGTCACACCTTAATAATGGTGACTTAACCCTAGAATAAAGGTTGACATAGATATAATCTAATAAAAGTTAAAAGCAAGATTTGAAAGATATAAACTATTTCCAAATAACTTATTTTAGTGTCTGAACAAAGACCAAAACTTTTTATGATCTACAAAAACTGAAACAAATTAAGGTTCACAAGGTAGAGCGTAAATGTTATTCTACTTTTGCAAGGTTCCTTTAACCAGAAATAGTACAATATTAACTATGTAGATTTTGATAATTTAATGTTCATGCTGTAATCCCTAGAGCAACTTAAACAATAATGTAAAGTGGTAAAGCTAAAATTCCAATAGAGGAATCAATACAATATACTGAATATTCAACTAAAAATAAGGCAAGAAAGCTGCCTCAGAGACAAAACACAAATATAACAAAGGGTAAGCCAACAGCACAATGGAAGACCTAAATTCAACCATACCAGTAACTAAATAAATATAATAGACTAAGCACTCATGATTAAATACAGAGATTGTCAGACTGGATAAAAAAATACCCATCTATATGCTATATATAAGAGAGGCACTGGAAATAAAAGTAACAGATATTATAGATTGTAAGTATGAAGAATGAATAAGATATATTATGCAAACAGTAAGCTTAAGAGAGTTGTGACCATATCAATGTCAAGTAAAATAGATTTCAAGAGAAGAAGTATTACCACAGATATAGAAGAAAATTTCATAATAATAAAAGGATAAATCCATCATGCACATATAACAATAATAAAGGTATATATATCCCTAGTAACACTGCTTCAAATGATACCATCAAGCACCTTGATACAACTGACAATAAAATTGAAAAAAACACTACCCCAACAACTGTAAAATATATATGCTTAACAAATGCACATAGAATGTTCTTCAACGTATACTACATACTGGGCTGTAATACAGGCATACCTCAGAGATACTTGGGATTTGGTTCCAGACCACTGCAATAAAACAAACATTGTAATAAAGCGAGTCCAACAAACTTTTTAGTTTCCCAGTGCATTTGAAAGTTATATTAACACTATACTGTAACTTATTAAGTGTGCAATAGCATTATGTCTAAAAAAACAAAGTACATACCTTAATTAAAAAATACTTTATTGCTAAAAAATGCTAACCATCATCTGAGCCTCCAACAAGTCATAATAGTAACGTCAAAGATCACAGGTCATCATAACAAATACAACAATAATAAAAAAAGTTTGAAATATTGTGAGAACTATCGAATGTGACACAGAGACATTAAGTGAGCAAATGATGTTGGAAAAATGGCACTGATAGACTTGCTCAATGCAGGTTTGCCACAAAACTTCAACTTGTAAAAAATGCAATATTTTTGAAGCGCAATAAAGCAAAGTACAATAAAATGAGGTATGCCTGTACAAGTCTCATTACATTTTAAAGGGTAAAATTATACAGAGTATGTTCTGTAAGCATAAAGGAATTAAATTAGAAATCAATACAATATACTTCTAAATAACTCACATGTCAAAAAAAATATTTTTTTAAATTCAAGAGTATTTCAAACTGAATGATAATGCAAATACAGTATTTCATAATTTGTGGAATGCAGCTAAATCAGAGCTTAGATGGGTATCTATGTATTTAAATGCTTATGTTAAAAATGAATGAAGGCTTAAAACAATGATATCAGTTTCTATCTTCAGATGCTAGAAAATGATTAGCAAATTAAGCCCAAAGTCAGTGGAAGGAAAGAATAAATATAAGAACAGAAATCAAGAAAATAGAAAACAGACATGAAAGAAAATTAAGAATGCCAAACACCGGCTTTCTGAATATTAATAAAATTGGTAAGACCTTTGCAAGACTAACAGAAAAAAAGGAAAAACACTAATTACCAATATAAGGAATAAGAGAAGAGGTATCACTATAGATGTTACATAAATCAAAAGGAAAATAAGGAGAATCACACTTCCTGTAACTGTGAAGTAGTTTGATTTGAACCAACCCTCCTACAGATAACAATTTAAAGCTCTAAAATTAGAACACTTCCTAACACCATACACAAAAATAAACTCAAAATGGGTTAAAGACCTAAACGTAAGACCGGGCACTCTAAAACTCTTAGAGGAAAACATAGGAAGAACACTCTTTGACATAAATCACAGCAAGATCTTTTTTGACCCACCTCCTAGAGTAATGGAAATAAAAACAAAAATAAACAAATGGGACCTAATGAAACTTAAAAGCTTTTGCACAGCAAAGGAAACTATAAACAAGATGAAAAGACAACCTTTAGAATGGGAGAAAATATTTACAAACGAATCAATGGACAAAGGATTAATCTCCAAAATATATAAACAGCTCATGCAGCTCAATATTAAAAAAACAAACAACCCAATCAAAAATGGGCAGAAGACCTAAATAGACATTTCTCCAAAGAAGACATACAGATGGCTAAGAGGAACATGAAAGGCTACTCAACATCACTAATTATTAGAGAAATGCAAATCAAAACTACCATGAGGTATCACCTCACACCACTTAGAATGGGCATCATCAGAAAATCTATAAACAACTGCTGGAGAGGGTGTGGAGAAAAGGGAACCCTCTTGCACTGTTGGTGGGAATGTAAACTGATACAGCCACTATGGAGAATAGTATGGAGGTTCCTTAAAAAACTAAAAATAGAATTACCATATGACCCAGCAATCCTATTACTGGGCATGTTCCCAGAGAAAACCATAATTCAAAAAGACACATGCACCCCAATATTCATTGCAGCACTATTTACAATAGCCAGGTCATGGAAGCAACCTAAGTGTCCATCGACAGATGAATGGATAAAGAAGATGTAGCACATATATACAATGGAATATTACTCAGCCATAAAAGGAAACGAAATTGAGTTATTTGTAATGAGGTGGATGGACCTAGAGTCTGTCATACAGAGTGAAGTAAGTCAGAAAGAGAAAAACAAATACCATATGCTAACACATATTATGGAATCTAAAAAAAAAAAAAAAGTTTCTGATGAACCTAGGGGCAGGACGGGAATAAAGACGCAGACGTAGAGATTGGACTTGAGAACACAGGCACGGGGAAGGGAAGCTGGGACAAAGTCAGAGAGTAGCACTGACATACACACACTATCAAATGTCAAATAGACAGCTAGTGGGCAGTAGCTGCATTGCACAGGGAGACCAGCTCAGTGCTTTGTGACCACCTAGAGGGGTGGGATAGGGAGGGCGGCAGGGAGATCCAAGAGGGAGGGGATATGGGGATATATGTATACATATAGCTGATTCACTTTGTTATACAGCAGAAACTAACACACCATTGTAAAGCAATTATACTCCAACAAAGATGTTAAAAAAAAATAGGCAACAGATATTAACAGACACCTCACCAAAGAATACAGACAGGTGGCAAATTAGTATATCAAGACATGATTAAAATCTAATGTCATTAAGGAAAGGCAATGAGCTATCACTGCATACCTATTAGAATGGCTAAAGTCCAAAAACACTGAAAATAACAACAATTGGTGAGAATGCAGAGCAAGAGTAACTCTAATTCATTGCTGGTCATAATGTAAAATGTTGCAGCCATTTTGCAAGAGAATTTGGCAGTATCTTACAAATCTAAACATAGTTTTACCATTCAATCCAGGAATCATTCTCCTAGATATTTACCTAATTGTTTTGAAAACTTATGTCCACACAAAACTTGTCTGTAAATGTTTTTAATAGCTTTATTCATAATCACCAAAAAACAGAAGCAACCAAGATATCCTTTAATAAATGAGTAGATTAACTAACTGTGGTACATCCATACAATGTAGTACTATTAAGTGATAAAAAGTAATGAAGTTTTAGGCCCTGCAAAAACATCAATAAGTACTTATCAGCAATGATGAGATGTTATGCAATAATTTGCAGATATGGGAGACAGTGAATGAGCTGTGCTTAGAGGCAAAAAGGAAGGTGGTCAGTAAGACAAAGGGCAACCACTGCTCATTGGTAGAAATGACTGTGTAATGATAGCGGAGCAACATTTTTAATGAACTTAAGGGAAAAAAACTTCAAAAATGAAGGAAAAATAAAGACTTTTTCATATATTCAAAAACAAAGAATTCATACCAACAATAATTGTTAATGGAAGTCTGTCAGGCAGAAGGAAGTGGTAACAGAAA